>NC_030382.2:7354110-7461706 GCF_001625215.2 Daucus carota subsp. sativus | reverse complement strand
ACAAGTTTTTTCCAAATTTCAAACGAGTCTGGAATGAAGAACAAGTTGTTTCCAACTTCAATCTAGTCAATAATGAAGCTACAAGTTTTTCCGGACTCAAACGAGTCAAGAATGAAATTACAAGTTGATTACAATTTCAAACAACCCGAAATGAAGCTACAAGTTATTTTTAACTACAACGAGTCTGGAATAAAGCTAAACTGTTTCCAACTTCAATCTACCAATAATGAAGCTACAAGTTGTTTCTGGGGCTCAAACGAGTCAAGAATGAAACTACAAGTTGATTACCATTTCAAACAACCGAAAATGAAGCTACAAGTTGTTTTAACTTCAAATGAGTCTGGGAATGAAGCTACAAGTTGTTTCCAACTTCAATCTCGTCAATAATGAAGCTACAGTTGTTTCCCGGCTCAGACGAGTCAAGAATGAAACTACAAGTCGATTGCAATCTGAAAAACCGAAAATGAAAGCTACTAAGTTTTTTTCAACTTCAAACGAGTCTGGAATGAAGCTACAAGTTGTTTCCAACTTCAATCTAGTCAATAATGAAGTTACAAGTTGTTTCCGGGCTCAAACGAGTCAAGAATGAAATTACAAGTTGATTACCAATTTCAAACAACCGAAAATGAAGCTACAAGTTTTTTTTAACTACAAACGAGTCTGGAATAAAGCTAAAACTTGTTTCCAACTTCAGTCTACCAATAATGAAGCTACAAGTTGTTTCCGGGCTCAAACGAGTCAAGAATGAAACTACAAGTTGATTACAATTTCAAACAACCGAAAATGAAGCTACAAGTTGTTTTAACTTCAAATGAGTCTGGAATGAAGCTCCAAGTTGTTTCCAACTTCAATCTAGTCAATAATGAAGCTACAAGTTGTTTCCCGGCTCAGACGAGTCAAGAATGAAACTACAAGTCGATTGCAATCTGAAACAACCGAAAATGAAGCTACGAGTTTTTTTTCAAATTCAAACGAGTCTGGAATGAAGCTACAAGTTGTTTCCAACTTCAATCTAGTCAATAATGAAGCTACAAGTTGTTTCCGGGCTCAAACGAGTCAAGAATGAAACTACAAGTTGATTACAATTTCAAACAACCGAAAATGAAGCTACAAGTTATTTTTAACTACAAACGTGTCTGGAATAAAGCTAAACTTCTTTCCAACTTCAATTTACCAATAATGAAGGTACAAGTTGTTTCCGGGCTGAAACGAGTCGAGAATGAAACTACAAGTTGATTCCAATTTCAAACAACCTGAAAATGAATGTACAAGTTGTTTTCAACTTTAAACGAGTCTGGAATGAAGCTACAAGTTGTTTCCAACTTCAATCTAGTCAATAATGAAGCAACAAGTTGTTTCCGGGCTCAAACGAGTCAAGAATGAAACTACAAGTTGATTACAATTTCAAACAACCGAAAATGAAGCTACAAGTTGTTTTTAACTTCAAACGAGTCTAGAATAAAGCTAAAAGCTATTTCCAACTTCAATTTACCAATAATGAAGCTACAAGTTGTTTCCGGGCTGAAACGAGTCGAGAATGAAACTACAAGTTGATTCCAATTTCAAACAACCGAAAATGAATGTACAAGTTGTTTTCAACTTTAAACGAGTCTGGAATGAAGCTACAAGTTGTTTCCAACTTCAATCTAGTCAATAATGAAGCTACAAGTTGTTTCCCGGCTCAGACGAGTCAAGAATGAAACTACAAGTCGATTGCAATTTGAAACAACCGAAAATGAAGCTACAAGTTTTTTTTCAAATTCAAACGAGTCTGGAATGAAGCAACAAGTTGTTTCCAACTTCAATCTAGTCAATAATGAGGCTACAAGTTGTTTCCGGGCTCAAACGAGTCAAGAATGAAATTACAAGTTGATTACAATTTCAAACAACCGAAAATGAAGCTACAAGTTGTTTTTAACTACAAACGAGTCTGGAATAAAGCTAAAACTTGTTTCCAACTTCAATCTACCAATAATGAAGCTACAAGTTGTTTCCGGGCTCAAACGAGTCAAGAATGAAACTACAAGTTCATTACAATTTCAAACAACCGAAAATGAAGCTACAAGTTGTTTTTAACTTCAAATGAGTCTGGAATGAAGCTACAAGTTGTTTCCAACTTCAATCTAGTCAATAATGAAGCTACAAGTTGTTTCCCAGATCAGACGAGTCAAGAATGAAACTACAAGTCGATTGCAATCTGAAACAACCGAAAATGAAGCTACGAGTTTTTTTTAAAATTCAAACGAGTCTGGAATGAAGCTACAAGTTGTTTCCAACTTCAATCTAGTCAATAATGAAGCTACAAGTTGTTTCCAGGCTCAAACGAGTCAAGAATGAAACTACAAGTTGATTCCAATTTCAAACAACCGAAAATAATTGTACAAGTTGTTTTCAACTTCAAACGAGTCTGGAATGAAGCTACAAGTTGTTTCCAACTTCAATCTAGTCAATAATGAAGCAACAAGTTGTTTCCGGGCTCAAACGAGTCAAGAATGAAACTACAAGTTGATTACAATTTCAAACAACCGAAAATGAAGCTACAAGTTGTTTTTAACTTCAAACGAGTCTAGAATAAAGGTAAAAGCTATTTCCAACTTCAATTTACCAATAATGAAGCTACAAGTTGTTTCCGGGCTGAAACGAGTCGAGAATGAAACTACAAGTTGATTCCAATTTCAAACAACCGAAAATGAATGTACAAGTTGTTTTCAACTTGAAACGAGTCTGGAATGAAGCTACAAGTTGTTTCCAACTTCAATCTAGTCAATAATGAAGCAACAAGTTGTTTCTGGGCTCAAACGAGTCAAGAATGAAACTACAAGTTGATTACAATTTCAAACAACCGAAAATGAAGCTACAAGTTGTTTTTAACTTCAAACGAGTCTAGAATAAAGCTAAAAGCTATTTCCAACTTCAATTTACCAATAATGAAGCTACAAGTTGTTTCCGGGCTGAAACGAGTCGAGAATGAAACTACAAGTTGATTCCAATTTCAAACAACCGAAAATGAATGTACAAGTTGTTTTCAACTTTAAACGAGTCTGGAATGAAGCTACAAGTTGTTTCCAACTTCAATCTAGTCAATAATGAAGCTACAAGTTGTTTCCCGGCTCAGACGAGTCAAGAATGAAACTACAAGTCGATTGCAATTTGAAACAACCGAAAATGAAGCTACAAGTTTTTTTTCAAATTCAAACGAGTCTGGAATGAAGCAACAAGTTGTTTCCAACTTCAATCTAGTCAATAATGAGGCTACAAGTTGTTTCCGGGCTCAAACGAGTCAAGAATGAAATTACAAGTTGATTACAATTTCAAACAACCGAAAATGAAGCTACAAGTTGTTTTTAACTACAAACGAGTCTGGAATAAAGCTAAAACTTCTTTCCAACTTCAATCTACCAATAATGAAGCTACAAGTTGTTTCCGAGCTCAAACGAGTCAAGAATGAAACTACAAGTTTATTCCAATTTCAAACAACCGAAAATGAATGTACAAGTTGTTTTCAACTTCAAACGAGTCTGGAATGAAGCTACAAGTTGTTTCCAACTTCAATCTAGTCAATAATGAAGCAACAAGTTGTTTCCGGGCTCAAACTAGTCAAGAATGCAACTACAAGTTGATTACAATTTCAAACAACCGAAAATGAAGCTACAAGTTGTTTTTAACTTCAAACGAGTCTAGAATAAAGCTAAAAGCTATTTCCAACTTCAATTTACCAATAATGAAGCTACAAGTTGTTTCCGGACTGAAACGAGTCGAGAATGAAACTACAAGTTGATTCCAATTTCAAACAACCGAAAATGAATGTACAAGTTGTTTTCAACTTCAAACGAGTCTGGAATGAAGCTACAAGTTGTTTCCAACTTCAATCTAGTCAATAATGAAGCTACAAGTTGTTTCCGGGCTCAAACGAGTCAAGAATGAAACTACAAGTCGATTGCAATATGAAACAACCGAAAATGAAGCTACAAGTTTTTTTCCAAATTCAAACGAGTCTGGAATGAAGCAACAAGTTGTTTCCAACTTCAATCTAGTCAATAATGAAGCTACAAGTTGTTTCCGGACTCAAACGAGTCAAGAATGAAATTACAAGTTGATTACAATTTCAAACAACCGAAAATGAAGCTACAAGTTATTTTTAACTACAAACGAGTCTGGAATAAAGCTAAAACTTGTTTCCAACTTCAATCTACCAATAATGAAGCTACAAGTTGTTTCCGGGCTCAAACGAGTCAAGAATGAAACTACAAGTTGATTACAATTTCAAACAACCGAAAATGAAGCTACAAGTTGTTTTTAACTTCAAATGAGTCTGGAATGAAGCTACAAGTTGTTTCCAACTTCAATCTAGTCAATAATGAAGCTACAAGTTGTTTCCCGGCTCAGACGAGTCAAGAATGAAACTACAAGTCGATTGCAATCTGAAACAACCGAAAATGAAGCTACGAGTTTTTTTTCAAATTCAAACGAGTCTGGAATGAAGCTACAAGTTGTTTCCAACTTCAATCTAGTCAATAATGAAGTTACAAGTTGTTTCCGGGCTCAAACGAGTCAAGAATGAAATTACAAGTTGATTACAATTTCAAACAACCGAAAATGAAGCTACAAGTTATTTTTAACTACAAACGTGTCTGGAATAAAGCTAAAACTTGTTTCCAACTTCAATCTACCAATAATGAAGCTACAAGTTGTTTCCGGGCTCAAACGAGTCAAGAATGAAACTACAAGTTGATTACAATTTCAAACAACCGAAAATGAAGCTACAAGTTGTTTTTAACTTCAAATGAGTCTGGAATGAAGCTACAAGTTGTTTCCAACTTCAATCTAGTCAATAATGAAGCTACAAGTTGTTTCCCGGCTCAGACGAGTCAAGAATGAAACTACAAGTCGATTGCAATCTGAAACAACCGAAAATGAAGCTACGAGTTTTTTTTCAAATTCAAACGAGTCTGGAATGAAGCTACAAGTTGTTTCCAACTTCAATCTAGTCAATAATGAAGCTACAAGTTGTTTCCGGGCTCAAACGAGTCAAGAATGAAATTACAAGTTGATTACAATTTCAAACAACCGAAAATGAAGCTACAAGTTATTTTTAACTACAAACGTGTCTGGAATAAAGCTAAAACTTCTTTCCAACTTCAATTTACCAATAATGAAGGTACAAGTTGTTTCCGGGCTGAAACGAGTCGAGAATGAAACTACAAGTTGATTCCAATTTCAAACAACTGAAAATGAATGTACAAGTTGTTTCCAACTTTAAACGAGTCTGGAATGAAGCTACAAGTTGTTTCCAACTTCAATCTAGTCAATAATGAAGCAACAAGTTGTTTCCGGGCTCAAACGAGTCAAGAATGAAACTACAAGTTGATTACAATTTCAAACAACCGAAAATGAAGCTACAAGTTGTTTTTAACTTCAAACGAGTCTAGAATAAAGCTAAAAGCTATTTCCAACTTCAATTTACCAATAATGAAGCTACAAGTTGTTTCCGGGCTGAAACGAGTCGAGAATGAAACTACAAGTTGATTCCAATTTCAAACAACCGAAAATGAATGTATAAGTTGTTTTCAACTTTAAACGAGTCTGGAATGAAGCTACAAGTTGTTTCCAACTTCAATCTAGTCAATAATGAAACTACAAGTTGTTTCCCGGCTCAGACGAGTCAAGAATGAAACTACAAGTCGATTGCAATTTGAAACAACCGAAAATGAAGCTACAAGTTTTTTTTTCAAATTCAAACGAGTCTGGAATGAAGCAACAAGTTGTTTCCAACTTCAATCTAGTCAATAATGAGGCTACAAGTTGTTTCCGGGCTCAAACGAGTCAAGAATGAAATTACAAGTTGATTACAATTTCAAACAACCGAAAATGAAGCTACAAGTTGTTTTTAACTACAAACGAGTCTGGAATAAAGCTAAAACTTGTTTCCAACTTCAATCTACCAATAATGAAGCTACAAGTTGTTTCCGAGCTCAAACGAGTCAAGAATGAAACTACAAGTTTATTCCAATTTCAAACAACTGAAAATGAATGTAAAAGTTGTTTTCAACTTCAAACGAGTCTGGAATGAAGCTACAAGTTGTTTCCAAATTCAATCTAGTCAATAATGAAGCTACAAGTTGTTTCCGGGCTCAAAAGAGTCAAGAATGAAACTACAAGTTGATTACAATTTCAAACAACCGAAAATGAAGCTACAAGTTGTTTTCAACTTCAAACGAGTCTGGAATGAAGCTACAAGTTGTTTCCAACTTCAATCTAGTCAATAATGAAGCTACAAGTTGTTTCCGGGCTCAAACGAGTCAAGAATGAAACTACAAGTTGATTACAATTTCAAACAACCGAAAATGAATGTACAAGTTGTTTTCAACTTCAAACAAATCTGGAATGAAGCTACAAGTTGTTTCCAACTTCAATCTAGTCAATAATGAAGCAACGAGTTGTTTCCGGGCTCAAACGAGTCAAGAATGCAACTACAAGTTGATTACAATTTCAAACAACCGAAAATGAAGCTACAAGTTGTTTTTAACTTCAAACGAGTCTAGAATAAAGCTAAAAGCTATTTCCAACTTCAATCTACCAATAATGAAGCTACAAGTTGTTTCCGAGCTCAAACGAGTCAAGAATGAAACTACAAGTTTATTCCAATTTCAAACAACCGAAAATGAATGTAAAAGTTGTTTTCAACTTCAAACGAGTCTGGAATGAAGCTACAAGTTGTTTCCAAATTCAATCTAGTCAATAATGAAGCTACAAGTTGTTTCCGGGCTCAAAAGAGTCAAGAATGAAACTACAAGTTGATTACAATTTCAAACAACCGAAAATGAAGCTACAAGTTGTTTTCAACTTCAAACGAGTCTGGAATGAAGCTACAAGTTGTTTCCAACTTCAATCTAGTCAATAATGAAGCTACAAGTTGTTTCCGGGCTCAAACGAGTCAAGAATGAAACTACAAGTTGATTACAATTTCAAACAACCGAAAATGAATGTACAAGTTGTTTCCAACTTCAAACGAGTCTGGAATGAAGCTACAAGTTGTTTCCAACTTCAATCTAGTCAATAATGAAGCAACAAGTTGTTTCCGGGCTCAAACGAGTCAAGAATGCAACTACAAGTTGATTACAATTTCAAACAACCGAAAATGAAGCTACAAGTTGTTTTTAACTTCAAACGAGTCTAGAATAAAGCTAAAAGCTATTTCCAACTTCAGTTTACCAATAATGAAGCTACAAGTTGTTTCCGGGCTGAAACGAGTCGAGAATGAAACTACAAGTTGATTCCAATTTCAAACAACTGAAAATGAATGTACAAGTTGTTTTCAACTTCAAACGAGTCTGGAATGAAGCTACAAGTTGTTTCCAACTTCAATCTAGTCAATAATGAAGCTACAAGTTGTTTCCCGGCTCAGACGAGTCAAGAATGAAACTACAAGTCGATTGCAATATGAAACAACCGAAAATGAATCTACAAGTTTTTTTCCAAATTCAAACGAGTCTGGAATGAAGCAACAAGTTGTTTCCAACTTCAATCTAGTCAATAATGAGGCTACAGGTTGTTTCCGGGCTCAAACGAGTCAAGAATGAAATTACAAGTTGATTACAATTTTAAACAACCGAAAATGAAGCTACAAGTTGTTTTTAACTACAAACGAGTCTGGAATAAAGCTAAAACTTGTTTCCAACTTCAATCTACCAATAATGAAGCTACAAGTTGTTTCCGAGCTCAAACGAGTCAAGAATGAAACTACAAGTTTATTCCAATTTCAAACAACCGAAAATGAATGTAAAAGTTGTTTTCAACTTCAAACGAGTCTGGAATGAAGCTACAAGTTGTTTCCAAATTCAATCTAGTCAATAATGAAGCTACAAGTTGTTTCCGGGCTCAAAAGAGTCAAGAATGAAACTACAAGTTGATTACAATTTCAAACAACCGAAAATGAAGCTACAAGTTGTTTTCAACTTCAAAGGAGTCTGGAATGAAGCTACAAGTTGTTTCCAACTTCAATCTAGTCAATAATGAAGCAACAAGTTGTTTCCGGGCTCAAACGAGTCAAGAATGAAACTACAAGTTGATTACAATTTCAAACAACCGAAAATGAAGCTACAAGTTGTTTTTAACTTCAAACGAGTCTAGAATAAAGCTAAAAGCTATTTCCAACTTCAATTTACCAATAATGAAGCTACAAGTTGTTTCCGGGCTGAAACGAGTCGAGAATGAAACTACAAGTTGATTCCAATTTCAAACAACCGAAAATGAATGTATAAGTTGTTTTCAACTTTAAACGAGTCTGGAATGAAGCTACAAGTTGTTTCCAACTTCAATCTAGTCAATAATGAAACTACAAGTTGTTTCCCGGCTCAGACGAGTCAAGAATGAAACTACAAGTCGATTGCAATTTGAAACAACCGAAAATGAAGCTACAAGTTTTTTTTCAAATTCAAACGAGTCTGGAATGAAGCAACAAGTTGTTTCCAACTTCAATCTAGTCAATAATGAGGCTACAAGTTGTTTCCGGGCTCAAACGAGTCAAGAATGAAATTACAAGTTGATTACAATTTCAAACAACCGAAAATGAAGCTACAAGTTGTTTTTAACTACAAACGAGTCTGGAATAAAGCTAAAACTTGTTTCCAACTTCAATCTACCAATAATGAAGCTACAAGTTGTTTCCGAGCTCAAACGAGTCAAGAATGAAACTACAAGTTTATTCCAATTTCAAACAACTGAAAATGAATGTAAAAGTTGTTTTCAACTTCAAACGAGTCTGGAATGAAGCTACAAGTTGTTTCCAAATTCAATCTAGTCAATAATGAAGCTACAAGTTGTTTCCGGGCTCAAAAGAGTCAAGAATGAAACTACAAGTTGATTACAATTTCAAACAACCGAAAATGAAGCTACAAGTTGTTTTCAACTTCAAACGAGTCTGGAATGAAGCTACAAGTTGTTTCCAACTTCAATCTAGTCAATAATGAAGCTACAAGTTGTTTCCGGGCTCAAACGAGTCAAGAATGAAACTACAAGTTGATTACAATTTCAAACAACCGAAAATGAATGTACAAGTTGTTTTCAACTTCAAACAAATCTGGAATGAAGCTACAAGTTGTTTCCAACTTCAATCTAGTCAATAATGAAGCAACGAGTTGTTTCCGGGCTCAAACGAGTCAAGAATGCAACTACAAGTTGATTACAATTTCAAACAACCGAAAATGAAGCTACAAGTTGTTTTTAACTTCAAACGAGTCTAGAATAAAGCTAAAAGCTATTTCCAACTTCAATCTACCAATAATGAAGCTACAAGTTGTTTCCGAGCTCAAACGAGTCAAGAATGAAACTACAAGTTTATTCCAATTTCAAACAACCGAAAATGAATGTAAAAGTTGTTTTCAACTTCAAACGAGTCTGGAATGAAGCTACAAGTTGTTTCCAAATTCAATCTAGTCAATAATGAAGCTACAAGTTGTTTCCGGGCTCAAAAGAGTCAAGAATGAAACTACAAGTTGATTACAATTTCAAACAACCGAAAATGAAGCTACAAGTTGTTTTCAACTTCAAACGAGTCTGGAATGAAGCTACAAGTTGTTTCCAACTTCAATCTAGTCAATAATGAAGCTACAAGTTGTTTCCGGGCTCAAACGAGTCAAGAATGAAACTACAAGTTGATTACAATTTCAAACAACCGAAAATGAATGTACAAGTTGTTTCCAACTTCAAACGAGTCTGGAATGAAGCTACAAGTTGTTTCCAACTTCAATCTAGTCAATAATGAAGCAACAAGTTGTTTCCGGGCTCAAACGAGTCAAGAATGCAACTACAAGTTGATTACAATTTCAAACAACCGAAAATGAAGCTACAAGTTGTTTTTAACTTCAAACGAGTCTAGAATAAAGCTAAAAGCTATTTCCAACTTCAGTTTACCAATAATGAAGCTACAAGTTGTTTCCGGGCTGAAACGAGTCGAGAATGAAACTACAAGTTGATTCCAATTTCAAACAACTGAAAATGAATGTACAAGTTGTTTTCAACTTCAAACGAGTCTGGAATGAAGCTACAAGTTGTTTCCAACTTCAATCTAGTCAATAATGAAGCTACAAGTTGTTTCCCGGCTCAGACGAGTCAAGAATGAAACTACAAGTCGATTGCAATATGAAACAACCGAAAATGAATCTACAAGTTTTTTTCCAAATTCAAACGAGTCTGGAATGAAGCAACAAGTTGTTTCCAACTTCAATCTAGTCAATAATGAGGCTACAGGTTGTTTCCGGGCTCAAACGAGTCAAGAATGAAATTACAAGTTGATTACAATTTTAAACAACCGAAAATGAAGCTACAAGTTGTTTTTAACTACAAACGAGTCTGGAATAAAGCTAAAACTTGTTTCCAACTTCAATCTACCAATAATGAAGCTACAAGTTGTTTCCGAGCTCAAACGAGTCAAGAATGAAACTACAAGTTTATTCCAATTTCAAACAACCGAAAATGAATGTAAAAGTTGTTTTCAACTTCAAACGAGTCTGGAATGAAGCTACAAGTTGTTTCCAAATTCAATCTAGTCAATAATGAAGCTACAAGTTGTTTCCGGGCTCAAAAGAGTCAAGAATGAAACTACAAGTTGATTACAATTTCAAACAACCGAAAATGAAGCTACAAGTTGTTTTCAACTTCAAAGGAGTCTGGAATGAAGCTACAAGTTGTTTCCAACTTCAATCTAGTCAATAATGAAGCAACAAGTTGTTTCCGGGCTCAAACGAGTCAAGAATGAAACTACAAGTTGATTACAATTTCAAACAACCGAAAATGAAGCTACAAGTTGTTTTTAACTTCAAACGAGTCTAGAATAAAGCTAAAAGCTATTTCCAACTTCAATTTACCAATAATGAAGCTACAAGTTGTTTCCGGGCTGAAACGAGTCGAGAATGAAACTACAAGTTGATTCCAATTTCAAACAACCGAAAATGAATGTATAAGTTGTTTTCAACTTTAAACGAGTCTGGAATGAAGCTACAAGTTGTTTCCAACTTCAATCTAGTCAATAATGAAGCTACAAGTTGTTTCCCGGCTCAGACGAGTCAAGAATGAAACTACAAGTCGATTGCAATTTGAAACAACCGAAAATGAAGCTACAAGTTTTTTTTCAAATTCAAACGAGTCTGGAATGAAGCAACAAGTTGTTTCCAACTTCAATCTAGTCAATAATGAGGCTACAAGTTGTTTCCGGGCTCAAACGAGTCAAGAATGAAATTACAAGTTGATTACAATTTCAAACAACCGAAAATGAAGCTACAAGTTGTTTTTAACTACAAACGAGTCTGGAATAAAGCTAAAACTTGTTTCCAACTTCAATCTACCAATAATGAAGCTACAAGTTGTTTCCGAGCTCAAACGAGTCAAGAATGAAACTACAAGTTTATTCCAATTTCAAACAACTGAAAATGAATGTAAAAGTTGTTTTCAACTTCAAACGAGTCTGGAATGAAGCTACAAGTTGTTTCCAAATTCAATCTAGTCAATAATGAAGCTACAAGTTGTTTCCGGGCTCAAAAGAGTCAAGAATGAAACTACAAGTTGATTACAATTTCAAACAACCGAAAATGAAGCTACAAGTTGTTTTCAACTTCAAACGAGTCTGGAATGAAGCTACAAGTTGTTTCCAACTTCAATCTAGTCAATAATGAAGCTACAAGTTGTTTCCGGGCTCAAACGAGTCAAAAATGAAACTACAAGTTGATTACAATTTCAAACAACCGAAAATGAATGTACAAGTTGTTTTCAACTTCAAACAAATCTGGAATGAAGCTACAAGTTGTTTCCAACTTCAATCTAGTCAATAATGAAGCAACGAGTTGTTTTCGGGCTCAAACGAGTCAAGAATGCAACTACAAGTTGATTACAATTTCAAACAACCGAAAATGAAGCTACAAGTTGTTTTTAACTTCAAACGAGTCTAGAATAAAGCTAAAAGCTATTTCCAACTTCAATCTACCAATAATGAAGCTACAAGTTGTTTCCGAGCTCAAACGAGTCAAGAATGAAACTACAAGTTTATTCCAATTTCAAACAACCGAAAATGAATGTAAAAGTTGTTTTCAACTTCAAACGAGTCTGGAATGAAGCTACAAGTTGTTTCCAAATTCAATCTAGTCAATAATGAAGCTACAAGTTGTTTCCGGGCTCAAACGAGTCAAGAATGAAACTACAAGTTGATTACAATTTCAAACAACCGAAAATGAAGCTACAAGTTGTTTTTAACTTCAAACGAGTCTAGAATAAAGCTAAAAGCTATTTCCAACTTCAATTTACCAATAATGATGCTACAAGTTGTTTCCGGGCTGAAACGAGTCGAGAATGAAACTACAAGTTGATTCCTATTTCAAACAACCGAAAATGAATGTACAAGTTGTTTTCAACTTTAAACGAGTCTGGAATGAAGCTCCAAGTTGTTTCCAACTTCAATCTAGTCAATAATGAAGCTACAAGTTGTTTCCCGGCTCAAACGAGTCAAGAATGAAACTACAAGTCGATTGCAATTTGAAACAACCGAAAATGAAGCTACAAGTTTTTTTTCAAATTCAAACGAGTCTGGAATGAAGCAACAAGTTGTTTCCAACTTCAATCTAGTCAATAATGAGGCTACAAGTTGTTTCCGGGCTCAAACGAGTCAAGAATGAAATTACAAGTTGATTACAATTTCAAACAACCGAAAATGAAGCTACAAGTTGTTTTTAACTACAAACGAGTCTGGAATAAAGCTAAAACTTGTTTCCAACTTCAATCTACCAATAATGAAGCTACAAGTTGTTTCCGAGCTCAAACGAGTCAAGAATGAAACTACAAGTTTATTCCAATTTCAAACAACTGAAAATGAATGTAAAAGTTGTTTTCAACTTCAAACGAGTCTGGAATGAAGCTACAAGTTGTTTCCAAATTCAATCTAGTCAATAATGAAGCTACAAGTTGTTTCCGGGCTCAAAAGAGTCAAGAATGAAACTACAAGTTGATTACAATTTCAAACAACCGAAAATGAAGCTAAATGTTGTTTTCAACTTCAAACGAGTCTGGAATGAAGCTACAAGTTGTTTCCAACTTCAATCTAGTCAATAATGAAGCTACAAGTTGTTTCCGGGCTCAAACGAGTCAAGAATGAAACTACAAGTTGATTACAATTTCAAACAACCGAAAATGAATGTACAAGTTGTTTTCAACTTCAAACGAGTCTGGAATGAAGCTACAAGTTGTTTCCAACTTCAATCTAGTCAATAATGAAGCAACAAGTTGTTTCCGGGCTCAAACGAGTCAAGAATGCAACTACAAGTTGATTACAATTTCAAACAACCGAAAATGAAGCTACAAGTTGTTTTTAACTTCAAACGAGTCTAGAATAAAGCTAAAAGCTATTTCCAACTTCAGTTTACCAATAATGAAGCTACAAGTTGTTTCCGGGCTGAAACGAGTCGTGAATGAAACTACAAGTTGATTCCAATTTCAAACAACTGAAAATGAATGTACAAGTTGTTTTCAACTTCAAACGAGTCTGGAATGAAGCTACAAGTTGTTTCCAACTTCAATCTAGTCAATAATGAAGCTACAAGTTGTTTCCCGGCTCAGACGAGTCAAGAATGAAACTACAAGTCGATTGCAATATGAAACAACCGAAAATGAATCTACAAGTTTTTTTCCAAATTCAAACGAGTCTGGAATGAAGCAACAAGTTGTTTCCAACTTCAATCTAGTCAATAATGAGGCTACAGGTTGTTTCCGGGCTCAAACGAGTCAAGAATGAAATTACAAGTTGATTACAATTTTAAACAACCGAAAATGAAGCTACAAGTTGTTTTTAACTACAAACGAGTCTGGAATAAAGCTAAAACTTGTTTCCAACTTCAATCTACCAATAATGAAGCTACAAGTTGTTTCCGAGCTCAAACGAGTCAAGAATGAAACTACAAGTTTATTCCAATTTCAAACAACCGAAAATGAATGTAAAAGTTGTTTTCAACTTCAAACGAGTCTGGAATGAAGCTACAAGTTGTTTCCAAATTCAATCTAGTCAATAATGAAGCTACAAGTTGTTTCCGGGCTCAAAAGAGTCAAGAATGAAACTACAAGTTGATTACAATTTCAAACAACCGAAAATGAAGCTACAATTTGTTTTCAACTTCAAAGGAGTCTGGAATGAAGCTACAAGTTGTTTCCAACTTCAATCTAGTCAATAATGAAGCTACAAGTTGTTTCCGGGCTCAAACGAGTCAAGAATGAAACTACAAGTTGATTACAATTTCAAACAACCGAAAATGAATGTACAAGTTGTTTTCAACTTCAAACGAGTCTGGAATGAAGCTACAAGTTGTTTCCAACTTCAATCTAGTCAATAATGAAGCAACAAGTTGTTTCCGGGCTCAAACGAGTCAAGAATGAAACTACAAGTTGATTACAATTTCAAACAACCGAAAATGAAGCTACAAGTTGTTTTTAACTTCAAACGAGTCTAGAATAAAGCTAAAAGCTATTTCCAACTTAATTTACCAATAATGAAGCTACAAGTTGTTTCCAGGCTCAAACGAGTCAAGAATGAAACTACAAGTTGATTCAAATTTCAAACAACCGAAAATAATTGTACAAGTTGTTTTCAACTTCAAACGAGTCTGGAATGAAGCTACAAGTTGTTTCCAACTTCAATCTAGTCAATAATGAAGCAACAAGTTGTTTCCGGGCTCAAACGAGTCAAGAATGAAACTACAAGTTGATTACAATTTCAAACAACCGAAAATGAAGCTACAAGTTGTTTTTAACTTCAAACGAGTCTAGAATAAAGCTAAAAGCTATTTCCAACTTCAATTTACCAATAATGAAGCTACAAGTTGTTTCCGGGCTGAAACGAGTCGAGAATGAAACTACAAGTTGATTCCAATTTCAAACAACCGAAAATGAATGTACAAGTTGTTTTCAACTTTAAACGAGTCTGGAATGAAGCTACAAGTTGTTTCCAACTTCAATCTAGTCAATAATGAAGCAACAAGTTGTTTCTGGGCTCAAACGAGTCAAGAATGAAACTACAAGTTGATTACAATTTCAAACAACCGAAAATGAAGCTACAAGTTGTTTTTAACTTCAAACGAGTCTAGAATAAAGCTAAAAGCTATTTCCAACTTCAATTTACCAATAATGAAGCTACAAGTTGTTTCCGGGCTGAAACGAGTCGAGAATGAAACTACAAGTTGATTCCTATTTCAAACAACCGAAAATGAATGTACAAGTTGTTTTCAACTTTAAACGAGTCTGGAATGAAGCTACAAGTTGTTTCCAACTTCAATCTAGTCAATAATGAAGCTACAAGTTGTTTCCCGGCTCAGACGAGTCAAGAATGAAACTACAAGTCGATTGCAATTTGAAACAACCGAAAATGAAGCTACAAGTTTTTTTTCAAATTCAAACGAGTCTGGAATGAAGCTACAAGTTGTTTCCAACTTCAATCTAGTCAATAATGAAGCAACAAGTTGTTTCCGGGCTCAAACGAGTCAAGAATGAAACTACAAGTTGATTACAATTTCAAACAACCGAAAATGAAGCTACAAGTTGTTTTTAACTTCAAACGAGTCTAGAATAAAGCTAAAAGCTATTTCCAACTTCAATTTACCAATAATGAAGCTACAAGTTGTTTCCGGGCTGAAACGAGTCGAGAATGAAACTACAAGTTGATTCCAATTTCAAACAACCGAAAATGAATGTACAAGTTGTTTTCAACTTTAAACGAGTCTGGAATGAAGCTACAAGTTGTTTCCAACTTCAATCTAGTCAATAATGAAGCAACAAGTTGTTTCTGGGCTCAAACGAGTCAAGAATGAAACTACAAGTTGATTACAATTTCAAACAACCGAAAATGAAGCTACAAGTTGTTTTTAACTTCAAACGAGTCTAGAATAAAGCTAAAAGCTATTTCCAACTTCAATTTACCAATAATGAAGCTACAAGTTGTTTCCGGGCTGAAACGAGTCGAGAATGAAACTACAAGTTGATTCCTATTTCAAACAACCGAAAATGAATGTACAAGTTGTTTTCAACTTTAAACGAGTCTGGAATGAAGCTACAAGTTGTTTCCAACTTCAATCTAGTCAATAATGAAGCTACAAGTTGTTTCCCGGCTCAGACGAGTCAAGAATGAAACTACAAGTCGATTGCAATTTGAAACAACCGAAAATGAAGCTACAAGTTTTTTTTCAAATTCAAACGAGTCTGGAATGAAGCTACAAGTTGTTTCCAACTTCAATCTAGTCAATAATGAAGCAACAAGTTGTTTCCGGGCTCAAACGAGTCAAGAATGAAACTACAAGTTGATTACAATTTCAAACAACCGAAAATGAAGCTACAAGTTGTTTTTAACTTCAAACGAGTCTAGAATAAAGCTAAAAGCTATTTCCAACTTCAATTTACCAATAATGAAGCTACAAGTTGTTTCCGGGCTGAAACGAGTCGAGAATGAAACTACAAGTTGATTCCAATTTCAAACAACCGAAAATGAATGTACAAGTTGTTTTCAACTTTAAACGAGTCTGGAATGAAGCTACAAGTTGTTTCCAACTTCAATCTAGTCAATAATGAAGCAACAAGTTGTTTCTGGGCTCAAACGAGTCAAGAATGAAACTACAAGTTGATTACAATTTCAAACAACCGAAAATGAAGCTACAAGTTGTTTTTAACTTCAAACGAGTCTAGAATAAAGCTAAAAGCTATTTCCAACTTCAATTTACCAATAATGAAGCTACAAGTTGTTTCCGGGCTGAAACGAGTCGAGAATGAAACTACAAGTTGATTCCTATTTCAAACAACCGAAAATGAATGTACAAGTTGTTTTCAACTTTAAACGAGTCTGGAATGAAGCTACAAGTTGTTTCCAACTTCAATCTAGTCAATAATGAAGCTACAAGTTGTTTCCCGGCTCAGACGAGTCAAGAATGAAACTACAAGTCGATTGCAATTTGAAACAACCGAAAATGAAGCTACAAGTTTTTTTTCAAATTCAAACGAGTCTGGAATGAAGCAACAAGTTGTTTCCAACTTCAATCTAGTCAATAATGAGGCTACAAGTTGTTTCCGGGCTCAAACGAGTCAAGAATGAAATTACAAGTTGATTACAATTTCAAACAACCGAAAATGAAGCTACAAGTTGTTTCCAACTTCAATCTAGTCAATAATGAAGCTGTTATGGATCAAAAATCGAGGGGTGAGCTTCGTGCTTTTTGACTGATCTCGCGAGTCGGAACTCAGACGGGTCCTCACGAGGTGCCTACGTATCTTCAGCGGGGTGAAGAATCAAGTCAAAAAACGTAGTTCTATTTTGGAGGGGTAGAGCCCTTTATATAGATGTCTCAGGGTTAGAGACTGATTAGAAGTAGGATCCCTGGTGTTAGAGTCCTAGTAGAAATAGGTTTTTGAGTCAGAGATAGGATAGGACTGATCTCTGATCCTTATCTTGAGCTACTGGAGGTTATCTAGGACTCTAGATAGTTATCCACGAAATTCAGAGTTCTTGTAGGACTCTCGAAGTCCTGGACTCGTCAGTCAGACTCCTAGTAGGACTAGGATTCGAGTTCTGGGCCCTGACCGGGCTGGGGCTCGTGCCTTGAGTTCGGGCAGCCCATGTTTCTCAAACATAGATGCCCAACGGGCTTTTTATAACCTCAATCTGCTAGCCACGAATTTTGGGTGATAAACCCAGAATCCGGGCCTTATATTCTGGCCTTTAATCAGACCCGGGCTCAAAATTACCCAATAATTTTTAGGGCCAATTTCAGACCCATATCATTTGCCCCCCAACTTTGGATAAGTTTCGTAGAAACTTTTCTAAAGTTTTAGAGCATTTTCAATCACTTCTCGGGCCTATTCTGAGTAAGGTCAGCCATCTAGGCCGATTCTGGACTTTCCTTAGTCGATCCGAGGCATTTTGGGGGTACATCAAGTGTTCTTGGGCGCTTTTTGAGCGTTTTCCGGGCGCTTCCACGGCGCCAGACCTCGCCCAGGTCGATTTAGGGCGCTCAGGGCGTCCAGGTCGACACTGGCGCGCAACTCGGGCGCACCTCGGGCGCTCAGGGGCGCTCGACCTCGCCCAGGTCGATTTAGGGCGCTCAGGGCGTCCAGGTCGACGCTGGCGCGCAGCTCGGGCGCTCATGGGCGCTCGACCTCGCCCAGGTCGACGCTCGCGCGCACCGTGGGCGCACCTTGGGCGCTTATGGGCGCTCACGGGCGTTAGGTGTTTTTTGACACCCAAGTCAGTTGTCGACCTCACCCAGGTCGATTTAGGGCATCCTTGGTGCCCAGGTCGACGCTGGTGAGGTCCTCAGGCGCACCTCGGGCGCTTCTCGGGCGCTCTCGGGCGTTAGGTGTTTTTTGACACCTAAGTCGATTGTCGACCTCACCCAGGTCGATTTAGGGCATTTTAGGTGCCCAGGTCGATGGTGGTGAGGTCCTCAGGCGCACCTCGGGCGCTCTTGGCACTCCTGGGGCGCTCATAGGGCGCTTCTCGGGCGCTCTCGGGCGTTAGGTGTTTTTTAACACCTAAGTCGATTGTCGACCTCACCCAGGTCGATTTAGGGCATTTTAGGGGCCCAGGTCGACGGTGGTGAGGTCCTCAAGCGCACCTCGGGCGCTCTTGGCGCTCCTGGGGCGCTCATAGGGCGCTCCCAGGGCGCTTCTCGGGCGCTCTCGGGCGTTAGGTGTTTTTTGACACCTAAGTCGATTGTCGACCTCACCCAGGTCGATTTAGGGCATTTTAGGTGCCCAGGTCGATGGTGGTGAGGTCCTCAGGCGCACCTCGGGCGCTCTTGGCGCTCCTGGGGCGCTCATAGGGCGCTTCTCGGGCGCTCTCGGGCGTTAGGTGTTTTTTATCACCCAAGTCGATTGTCGACCTCACCCAGGTCGATTTAGGGCATTTTAGGTGCCCAGGTCGACGGTGGTGAGGTCCTCAGGCGCACCTCGGGCGCTCTTGGCGCTCCTGGGGCGCTCATTGGGCGCTCCCACGGCGCTTCTCGGGCGCTCTCGGGCGTTAGGTGTTTTTTAACACCTAAGTCGATTGTCGACCTCACCCAGGTCGATTTAGGGCATTTTAGGTGCCCAGGTCGACGGTGGTGAGGTCCTCAAGCGCACCTCGGGCGCTCTTGGCGCTCCTGGGGCGCTCATAGGGCGCTCCCAGGGCGCTTCTCGGGCGCTCTCGGGCGTTAGGGGTTTTTTAACACCCAAGTTAATTGTCGACCTTACCCAGGTCGATTTAGGGCACCCTTGGTGCCCAGGTCGACGCTGGTGAGGTCCTCAGGCGCACCTCGGGCGCTCATAGGGCGCTCCCAGGGCGCTTCTCGGGCGCTCTCGGGCGTTAGGTGTTTTTTAACACCCAATGTTAATTGTCGACCTCACCCAGGTCGATTTAGGGCATCCTTGGTGCCCAGGTCGACGCTGGTGAGGTCCTCAGGCGCACCTCGGGCGCTCTTGGCGCTCCTGGGGCGCTCCCAGGGTGCTTCTCGGGCGCTCTCGGGCGTTAGGGGTTTTTTAACACCCAAGTTAATTGTCGACCTCACCCACGTCGATTTAGGGCACCCTTGGTGCCCAGGTCGACGCTGGTGAGGTCCTCAAGCGCACCTCGGGCGCTCTTGGCGCTCCTGGGGCGCTCATAGGGCGCTCCCAGGGCGCTTCTCGGGCGCTCTTGAGCGTTTTGGGACTATACATAGTTTAAACATGGATTATGCAACGATTAAGTGTAATCATGCTTGATTATGACTTGTTAATGGTATAAGATAAGATTAGGCCTTAACCAAGGTTTTAGGGGCCTTTTCTTCAACCCCATTCGGCAGAAGGAGGATCATCTAGTCAGCCTCGGGCTTCCAAGTCTGAAGCCTTTAAACCGGCCTGGGGTTTTCGAAGGACCGATTCGGTGCTGGGATCGACTGTTCATGCTTCTGATTGATCCCTTCACTCTATTACCCCTGCCGACTACCAGGATGTGGTGCTACAGTCGGAGATCGAGGGGATTGATGGCTTTGGCTCTCAAGCCCTTGCTAGTGTGAGTGTTCTTACAAACTTATTGTTTAGGTTCCCCGAGTCTTCCTTAACCCGTTTATCTACTTGTCTCAGGCCAATGCTCAATTCCAGGCTGCCCTCCATCAGGCTAAAGCTTGGAAAAAACAAGCTGAGAGCCACAAGAAGGCTAAGGAATCCTTGGAGGAGGGCATGGAGGCCCTTCGAATCAAGGATGCGGAAAAAGACGAGATTGTGGCTAAGACTCAATCGGAGCTAGTGGAAGCTCGAAGCGAGCTAGTCGAGGCTAGAAAAGGAAAGGATGCTATCATCGACGACTATTTGGATTCTGATGAGTACAAGAATCTGCTGGAGAAGCACAATGAGATCACCTCTGCAGAGGATTACAGTGACGGGTGGAATGAGGCTGTTCAGACCATTCATGAGGATCATCCAGACCTGTTCCATCCTAAATGGGATTACCTCTGTCCCATGAGGATTGTTCTTGACTCTCCTAGTCCTATTGAAGAGGAAGTCGAAGATTTGGGTGTCATTGAAAAGCATCCGGCTGGGGAGTCCGGGTCTGCAGATAGCTCGGAGGCTGATTCCGAGTCTGATGAGTAGGATTTGTTAAGGACCCTGCGTGGTCTACTTATTTAGACTTATCTAGCCTTAACTTGTAGTATTAGACTTGTCTAGCCTTAGCTTGTAATTTTCACTCAATCAATGTTAATCGTAACTTATTTATGGTTGAATTCATGTTCCGGGTTGACCCGTTCACGGTAAGTAAACAAAAACTCAAGGAAAACATTAGAAGCATGAGATATGGAGCAATCTATAAGAAATTTTATTGAATCTATAGTAGAAGAGATAAACAACTAAAATCAACTAAGTTATAAACTAACTGGCAGTGGTCTATCTGACCTTATTCAATGGTCACCTACTTGCTAAGATAATCAAATATAATAAATCTTCAAGTTGGTGGCATGCCAACTCCTTGGAAACTCAACTCCATCCAGGGTCTGAAGCTTGTACGAGCCGCGACCAATAACATCCTTCACCTGATACGGACCTTCCCAGTTTGGGGCCATCTTTCCCTTGGGACCAACTCCTGAGGCCTCAGCTTTCCTTAGGACTAAATCCCCTTTTCTGAAGAATCGTTCCTTGACTCGGAGATTATAGTAATAGGAAGCTCGTTTTTGGCTCTCAACGATCCTGGCGTTAGCCTCATCACGGACCTCATCGATCATGTCGAGTGCGAGTCTCATTCCTTCCTCATTGGCTTCGGGCTCATACTGCTGGACCCTGGGGGAGGTATGAGTTATCTCAAGTGGCACTACGGCTTCAGCCCCGTAAGCTAACTGGAACGGGGTTGCTCCTGTGGAGACCTTGCAGGTTGTTCGATATGCCCATAGTATAGGGAGAATCTCTTCAGCCCAAGACCCATGCGCTTTCTCGACTCTTTTCTTTAGCCCATCAAGGATTATCCTGTTGGCTACTTCAGCTTGCCCATTGGCTTGAGGATGGGCAACCGAAGTGAATCGTAGCTCAATGCTATAGTCGTTACAGTATCCCACAAACTCTGGATTGTTGAACTGAGCTCCATTGTCAGTAACCAAGACTCGGGGTATGCCATACCTGCATATGACGTTTTCCCAGAAGAACTGAGCAACTTGCTTGGTGGTTATCTTGGCCAGGGGTTTGGCCTCAATCCACTTGGTAAAGTAGTCAATAGCCACTATCAAAAACTTCCTTTGAGCACTGGCGAGTGGAAACGGCCCTAGGATGTCCATCCCCCACATAGCAAAGGGAATCGGGGAGTTAATGGATGTCAGCATCTCTGGGGGCTGGCGCACAACAGGTGCAAATCTCTGACAACGATCGCATCTCTTAACATAATCCTTCGCATCCTTCAGCATATTTGGCCAAAAGAACCCAAGGCGAGTAATTTTGTGAGCCAAGGCTCTCCCGCCTAGGTGCTGGCCACAGATTCCTTCATGGACCTCTTTCAAGGCTTCCCGGGCCTCATCCGGCCTTAAACACTTCAAATAAGGTATAACAAAAGATTTCTTATAGAGAATCCCTTCAATGAGTGCATACTTTAGAGCTCTTACTTGTAGTTTTCGTGCTTCCCCAGCATCAGGTGGTAGATGTCCAGTTTCGAGATACGTTTTGACCTCATCTATCCAAGTGGCCCCCGTGTCGATTGGGGCTACCAGCTTGGCATTGATACTTGGGGTTTTCAAAACCTGATAGTAAACACTTCCCGAGCACACCTCATTCTCTGAGGATGCAAACTGGGATAAGGCATCAGCCTTTGTATTCTCTTCCCTAGGTATATGTTCTACCAAACATTCTTTAAATTGCGTCATCTGGGCTTTCACAATCCTTAAGTATTTCAGCATTGTTTCTTCTCGTGCCTCAAATTCTCCATTAACCTGTGACACCACAAGTCTTGAGTCCCCACATACTTTCAGGTTTTTAACCCTCAGGGTTCTCGCCAATCCCAATCCAGCTATAAGGGCCTCATACTCAGCTTCATTGTTGGTAGTTGGAAAGTCTAACTTGATCGCGTACTCGACCGTGAAGCCATCCGGGCTTCGGAGCACCAGCCCTGCCCCACTATTTTTTGTTTTTGAAGCTCCGTCAAAAAATAGTAACCAATACTCTTTAGGTTTCTCCTCTTCTTTGGGTTCCTCTACCATACTCTCCTGCCCCCCGACTTCCTTGTTGTCAATGGTGCATTCAACGAGGAAGTCAGCCAGAGCTTGAGCCTTGATTGCCACCCGTGGTTTGTATCGAATTTCAAATTCCCCAAGCTCTACTGCCCATTTGATTAATCTCCCACTAGCCTTCGGGCTATGCATTATGCTCCTAAGGGGCTGGTCTGTCAAGACTTCAATTTTGTGAGCCTGGAAGTAAGGCCTCAGCTTTCTTGAAGCTGTAATCATGGCTAAGGCAAACTTCTCAATCACAGAATAGTTGAGCTCCGCTCCATGCAAAATCTTACTAACATAGTAGACGGGTTTCTGGATTTTTCGATCCTCACGAACCAAGACCGCACTCAGTGCTTTCTCAGAGACAGCCAAGTAGACATATAATGTTTCTCCATCCACGGGCTTTGATAAGAGTGGTGGCTCTGCCATATACTTCTTCAACTGCTCAAAGGCCTCTTGGCTCTCACTTGTCCATTCAAAATCTTTAACTTTCTTCAAAGCCTTAAAGAAGGGCAAGCACTTATCCCCGGACTTCGAGATGAAACGTCCTAGTGCCGCGATTCTTCCTGTTAGCTTTTGAACATCCTTTATAGACTTAGGCGGCTCCATATCAAGGATGGCCTTTATCTTGTCGGGGTTGGCCTCAATCCCACGTTTTGAGACCATCAGACCCAAAAATTTTCCAGACCCAACTCCAAAGGCACACTTGGCTGGATTCAACATCATCTTATGTGTCCTCAGGACTTCAAAAGCCTCTCTCAGGTGTTCAAGGTGATCAGCTTTGTTCAAGCTCTTCACTAGCATATCATCAACATAAACCTCCATGGTTTTTCCAATCAGATGTTTAAACATCTTATTTGCCAGGCGTTGATATGTGGCTCCTGCATTCTTTAAACCAAACGCCATAACCAAATAACAAAAGATACCAAAATCAGTGATGAACGATACCTTAGGAATGTCGTCCTTATTCATTCGGATCTGGTTGTATCCACTAAAGCCATCCATAAAGCTCAACATCTCGTGCCCAGCTGTAGCATCGATCAGAGTATCTATTCTTGGGAGAGGAAAACAGTCCTTAGGACAAGCATCATTCAAATCTGTGAAGTCTACACACATCCTCCACTTTCCATTAGCTTTCTTGACCATGACTGGGTTGGCTAGCCATTCTGGGAATTGGATTTCCTCTATAAAACCTGCTTCCAAAAGCTTATCGACCTCCTATTTTATGGCTTCTTGCCTCTCAGGGGCAAAACTTCTCTTCTTTTGTTTCACGGGTTTTCTATCTGGGCTTACGTTAAGCGTGTGTGTCATAAAGAGGGGATCAATCCCTGGCATATCGGCTGCGGTCCAAGCAAACACATCCCGGTTGTTCCTCAAGAATTTCACAAATTCGGATTTCATATCCTCGGGGAGCGACGCCCCTACATAGGTCACCTTCTCGGGCTCATCTGGATATAGGGAGAAGGGAACCAAGTCCTCAGCTGGCTTTCCTCTCCTTTCCTCTTCCTCTCGGACATCCAAGTCCTCAATTGGGAGAACTTGCCCCCCGGTCCCTCCAGATTTCAGAGCCCCCACATAACAACTTCTAGCCATTTTTTGATCTCCTATTTCTTCTCCCACCCCATTCTTGGTAGGGAATTTGATCTTCAAGTGGTAGGTGGATGGGATTGCTTTAAAAGCATGTATCCCAGTCCTCCCAAGGATAGCATTGTAGGTTGATGAAGCCTTAACGACCAAAAAATTCAGCATACATGTGGCCTGTCTAGGCTCGGTGCCCATTGTCACGGGTAGTTGGATCATACCTTCAATCTTTGTCTCCACGTTATTAAAGCCGTATATAGGCATATCTGAAGGTGTCAATTGCGAATCTGAATATCCCATCTTCTCATATGCATCATGAAATAAGATATCTACTGAGGCTCCACCGTCAACGAGTACCCTTTTTACAGAAGAGTTTCCAATCACCGGGGTGATTACCAAAGGATCATCATGGGGAAATTTAACTCTGTCAAGATCTAAATTGTCGAATGCTAAAGCAAACTCAATTTTTGCCCTCTTCGGGGGCTCTCCAACAATGTACATCACTTCACGAGCATAAGCTTTTCGTGAGTTACTAGATAGGCCTGCTGCGGTCGGTCCTCCAGAGATTACATTGATCACAGGCCCTCTGGGCTGGTTTCTCTTATTCCTATCATCGTTGTCTCTTCCACGGTTGTCATTGTCACGGGGATTCTTGTCCGTATCCCTAGTATACTTGGACAGCTTGCCTTTTCGGATCAAAAACTCGATCTCATCCTTCAACTGTCGACAATCATCGGTCTTATGTCCTGTATCTTTATGAAACCTGCAGTACAAGTCCTTGTTTCTTTTTTCGGGGTCAGTCCTGATAGGCTTCGGCCATCGAACACTTTCATCTTTCTCAATTTCCATCAGGATCTGACTCCTAGGGGCATTCAGCCTTGCATACTCAGTGAACCTCGGTCCTGCTTTCTTTTTGGTGGGGGACTTATCACCATCCCCTGTCTTTGAATACTTATTATCCGCGTTGTACTCGGTGTCGTTTCCACGTTTCTTTGGGTTCGAGGTCGGTCCCTGGTTATTATGAGATTTCTTCAGGCTTTCCTCAGCCTTGATATACTTCCCGGCCCTCTCCTGGAGCTCATTCATATTTTCAGGGGCCCTCTTGGCAAGTGATCGGCGGAAATTATCATCCGTGGTTCCTTGCTGTAGGGCAATCATGGCTACTTTCTGGTCTAAATCCGGGACCTTGAGCGCCTCCTTAGTGAACCTATTCATATAGTCTCTGAGGGATTCGTTCCTGCCTTGATGAAGGTTCATCAACGAGGCTGAACTCTTAGCGTGGGTCTTGCTCCCAATAAACTGGCCTATGAAAGCTCGGCTCAAATCTCCAAACGAGGATATAGAGTTAGGGGGTAGTCGACTATACCAGTGTTGTGCCATCCCACTCAAAGTTTGGGGAAAGGCTCGACACTTAATGGCCTCCGTGACTGGTTGCAACAGCAATGCATTCATGAAAGTTCGTACATGATTCGCGGGGTCACCCGTTCCATCATACGCCTTAATTGTGGGCAACTTGAACTTTCGAGAAATCCTTGCTGCCATGATCTCCTCGGTGAATGGGGGGATCGGGTTATCTGGATCACCTGCAGCCAACAAGTGAATTCTATTCATACCTGCGTTCTGAGGGTTTTCAGTTTGTTGCCGAGGTTCGGGTGGTGGCTGCCTGGTCTGGTGTGCCGCCCTGTCTTTTCTCAACTGAGCTATCTCCTGTTCATAAGCTCGAATCCTGGCTTCGTACTCCTGGTCCGTGGGTCGACGGGACTCGGGGTTATTCGGCCTGGTGTTGTGCTGGGAGCCTCGGCTCTGGTTTCCGTCTCTCCTCCTTCGTGGGGGAATATCATAGTCCCTCTCCGAATCTTCAGAAGAGTCGTCCGTATAAACTACATACTCATCTGTTGGTCCTCTTGTGGTCGTCACAACGGTTGAGTAATGAGTCCCATGATCAGTGGCTGTGGCCACAACATTAGTCATAGGGGGCAGCGTGCCAAAAATCATAGGAATCGAGGTTTGAGCAGCGGTGGTTGTGCCACTGCTAGCAAGGGTCAACGTGACTGGTGGTGTGGTGGTGATGGGATTTGAGGTTCCAGCGGTGACCTGAGACAAGGGTGGATCCTGGGTTGCGGTGTTGTCTCCGTTTGAAGGTGCATGAATTTCTGAGCGTAATCTGGTGGACACCATGGTTGTTGTCTTTGTCCCACAGACGGCGCCAAATGTTATGGATCAAAAATCGAGGGGTGAGCTTCGTGCTTTTTGACTGATCTCGCGAGTCGGAACTCAGACGGGTCCTCACGAGGTGCCTACGTATCTTCAGCGGGGTGAAGAATCAAGTCAAAAAACGTAGTTCTATTTTGGAGGGGTAGAGCCCTTTATATAGATGTCTCAGGGTTAGAGACTGATTAGAAGTAGGATCCCTGGTGTTAGAGTCCTAGTAGAAATAGGTTTTTGAGTCAGAGATAGGATAGGACTGATCTCTGATCCTTATCTTGAGCTACTGGAGGTTATCTAGGACTCTAGATAGTTATCCACGAAATTCAGAGTTCTTGTAGGACTCTCGAAGTCCTGGACTCGTCAGTCAGACTCCTAGTAGGACTAGGATTCGAGTTCTGGGCCCTGACCGGGCTGGGGCTCGTGCCTTGAGTTCGGGCAGCCCATGTTTCTCAAACATAGATGCCCAACGGGCTTTTTATAACCTCAATCTGCTAGCCACGAATTTTGGGTGATAAACCCAGAATCCGGGCCTTATATTCTGGCCTTTAATCAGACCCGGGCTCAAAATTACCCAATAATTTTTAGGGCCAATTTCAGACCCATATCAGAAGCAACAAGTTGTTTCCGGGCTCAAACGAGTCAAGAATGAAACTACAAGTTGATTACAATTTCAAACAACCGAAAATGAATGTACAAGTTGTTTTCAACTTCAAACGAGTCTGGAATGAAGCTACAAGTTGTTTCCAACTTCAATCTAGTCAATAATGAAGCAACAAGTTGTTTCCGGGCTCAAACGAGTCAAGAATGAAACTACAAGTTGATTACAATTTCAAACAACCGAAAATGAAGCTACAAGTTGTTTTTAACTTCAAACGAGTCTAGAATAAAGCTAAAAGCTATTTCCAACTTAATTTACCAATAATGAAGCTACAAGTTGTTTCCAGGCTCAAACGAGTCAAGAATGAAACTACAAGTTGATTCAAATTTCAAACAACCGAAAATAATTGTACAAGTTGTTTTCAACTTCAAACGAGTCTGGAATGAAGCTACAAGTTGTTTCCAACTTCAATCTAGTCAATAATGAAGCAACAAGTTGTTTCCGGGCTCAAACGAGTCAAGAATGAAACTACAAGTTGATTACAATTTCAAACAACCGAAAATGAAGCTACAAGTTGTTTTTAACTTCAAACGAGTCTAGAATAAAGCTAAAAGCTATTTCCAACTTCAATTTACCAATAATGAAGCTACAAGTTGTTTCCGGGCTGAAACGAGTCGAGAATGAAACTACAAGTTGATTCCAATTTCAAACAACCGAAAATGAATGTACAAGTTGTTTTCAACTTTAAACGAGTCTGGAATGAAGCTACAAGTTGTTTCCAACTTCAATTTAGTCAATAATGAAGCAACAAGTTGTTTCTGGGCTCAAACGAGTCAAGAATGAAACTACAAGTTGATTACAATTTCAAACAACCGAAAATGAAGCTACAAGTTGTTTTTAACTTCAAACGAGTCTAGAATAAAGCTAAAAGCTATTTCCAACTTCAATTTACCAATAATGAAGCTACAAGTTGTTTCCGGGGTGAAACGAGTCGAGAATGAAACTACAAGTTGATTCCTATTTCAAACAACCGAAAATGAATGTACAAGTTGTTTTCAACTTTAAACGAGTCTGGAATGAAGCTACAAGTTGTTTCCAACTTCAATCTAGTCAATAATGAAGCTACAAGTTGTTTCCCGGCTCAGACGAGTCAAGAATGAAACTACAAGTCGATTGCAATTTGAAACAACCGAAAATGAAGCTACAAGTTTTTTTTCAAATTCAAACGAGTCTGGAATGAAGCAACAAGTTGTTTCCAACTTCAATCTAGTCAATAATGAGGCTACAAGTTGTTTCCGGGCTCAAACGAGTCAAGAATGAAATTACAAGTTGATTACAATTTCAAACAACCGAAAATGAAGCTACAAGTTGTTTTTAACTACAAACGAGTCTGGAATAAAGCTAAAACTTGTTTCCAACTTCAATCTACCAATAATGAAGCTACAAGTTGTTTCCGAGCTCAAACGAGTCAAGAATGAAACTACAAGTTTATTCCAATTTCAAACAACTGAAAATGAATGTAAAAGTTGTTTTCAACTTCAAACGAGTCTGGAATGAAGCTACAAGTTGTTTCCAAATTCAATCTAGTCAATAATGAAGCTACAAGTTGTTTCCGGGCTCAAAAGAGTCAAGAATGAAACTACAAGTTGATTACAATTTCAAACAACCGAAAATGAAGCTACAAGTTGTTTTCAACTTCAAACGAGTCTGGAATGAAGCTACAAGTTGTTTCCAACTTCAATCTAGTCAACAATGAAGCTACAAGTTGTTTCCGGGCTCAAACGAGTCAAGAATGAAACTACAAGTTGATTACAATTTCAAACAACCGAAAATGAATGTACAAGTTGTTTTCAACTTCAAACGAGTCTGGAATGAAGGTACAAGTTGTTTCCAACTTCAATGTGACGACTCGGAAAATTCAATAACTATTTATTATTTTGTTATTAATTTTCTAAAAGTGCTGGAATAAAATTTTATATTTTATTCCAATTTGTTGGACTTTCAAAAACGATTTATGAGTTACTACCATTATATGAATATTTGATTTAATTGTGGTACATGTTAAATAAGCAATTTTATTTGTTTATTATTTCCTTTTTTTGTCCGAGTGAGTAGTTTAGAAATTGGGGTTTATTAGACTTTTATGAATCAGAGTTGTTCTTTGATTTAAAAATATTAAAATCCGTGTTTAATTATATTGCAAATTTTGTCCAATTGAAAATTACCAGAATGTTCCAATTTTGATATTTTTATGTTTTAGCAGATTTAAAAATATTTATAAATATTGCAGATAATTATTTTAATTATTTGCTCTTTGAAAATTATTGGACAATTTAATCTAAGTATCTAAAAATAAACCTTTTCACGGATTTAATTCATTCAAAAAAATTTAGGAATTTTTGGGAGTTTTTAGTTTGATTTTTCGAGAATATTTTCAGGATCCCAAATTTTGTATTATTGTTAAAACTTTAACTTTTTATTAATATTGGGGTACCATTTTAAAAGTAACCGGTGACAAACAGCTGGGTGTGTATCTTGTCTACAGCTGTTATTGTATATAAATATTGTTTTTCTTTTTAAACAAAAAGAGGGTACACACAGCAGCAACAGGGGAGGCGGTGGAGAGCGAAAAACAGAGATAAGGCCGAGAGATTTAGGGTTTCTTAAAATTTCAGTTCAATCGATTTCAATTACCAGCGAAATCAGGTGAGATTTAATTCATGAGTTTTCTTGCACGCGTGTATACCACTGTGTGTATTCATCTGTTGTTGAGAATCGAGTTAGGGATGGAGGCTGTTGTGGTGGTCGGAGTTCGGGAGTGATTGATGAACGGAGGTGGCTGGCCGTTTTGACTGGTGTCTCAGAAGGGCGGCGACGACTCAGGTGCGTATGGAGGTGTTGTGTTATTGTTGGTTAGCAACGGCGTGGTTGCAGGGGGTCGACGGAGACGGAGATTACAGGAGGCGATTTGACGATAGCGAGGCTACGGCTTAGACAGTCGGTGGTGGACTGTAGTTCTCAGAGATGGGCACAGGAGAGGATGAGGGTATTAAAAGAGTTGTGTTTGGCTGGTGTCGCAAGGAGGAGATGCTTGGTTGTCGAGTTTTGTATGTGGGTGCATATGTTATAGCTGGGTATGGAGTTGTAGTTGAAGGAGGCTGGTTTGAACAGGGCGGTGGTGAGGTCTCATTGGAGTTGGAGAGGACGACGGCTCGCGAGAGAATTGATATGTGGTTGGGTTTGAATCGGAGGAAGAAAGCAAGGTTGTTATTCATAGAAATAGCTGTTAGACATTGAGACAGGTAGTAGTGGAGCAAGTATGTGGTGTGGCTGCGTTTGGTAGATGGAGTAGTAGAGAAGGATGTTGAAGGTTGTGAGAACAGTAGCACAGGAGGGAAACAAAGTTGTGTGTGTGGAAGTCATATGCAGTAGTGATTGTTGATGTTAGATGGCGGAGGAGGAGCCGCTGGCTGCTGAGCAATGGTCCGAGATGGAGGTTATATGGCTGTTGTGTGTGGGTAACAACAAAAGTGGGAGAAGAGAAGCCAAATTACAGGTCTGGTAGTTGTAGTAAAGGTGGGGGATAGTCGTGTGAGGTTGCAATATCAACGATAGAAGGTATAAACTTTTAAATTCAGTTTGCTGTCCTGTTTTTGGGCAGTGTTTCGGAGCAGTTTTATTGTGATTGGGTGATCGACTGCTCAATGGAAGTTGTAGTGTATGATTTCTAGTTTATTTGGGCGCTGATTTTGCGTCAATCGGAGTAACGAGCTAGAAGTTATGGCAGTTTTAGTATGGGTTGTCAATAACCTACGAATTTACTGAACACTGAACTTTGAAGCAATGTTTCACCTAGCTAAACACTTTAGTTGGAGTTGAAATTTTGAGGGATGATAGTGTACTGAGTATAGAAGATCCCAGAGGTGGTTTCATGCCAAAATAGTAAACCTACGATTTACAGTGAATTTTAGAGCGTGGCTGTGATGATGATAAAAATCCTGTTTTGCCTTGCTGAGATAAATTTGAGTACCATCTTTGAGCGAGAATTTGACCTAGCTGTACTAATCGGTTTAAGTTGAAATTTTGAGGATAGCAAGATACTATGTCAGAGGTTAAAATGGAAAAGGTTTCATGTGAAGATGTTAAATTATGGAATTTTGAAAATACTAGAAGATAGAGTGCTGAACTGAGACTTTATTGTTGATTGTGAAGAGCATGCCCATTTATGATTTGACATTTTGGAGGATATTTATATTATTTTGGAGCAAAGATTTCTTTGTTGTTGATTTTGAGGTTGCTCCATTTTAAAAGACATGTTGTCCAAAATTTATATTATCTTATTATTTTATTTTATTTTAATCAAGTGTTGAGCTGTTTTGAGATGTGATTGAATTACAATGGGACTTGTAATTCAGATGACTTGATTTCTGTTGTGATAAATTGGAGTTGTATTATATCCAGGGGATATTAATATTGTGTATATAATCAGATATAAGATCATATACATGATTTATTTGACTATTTATATTTAAATATTAAAGCATGTAAATTAATTGGTACGTGCTGATGTGATTACGTGTTTAACTATGTGACACTATGTGTATATATTATTTATATATTAATTGTATATATTAAATGTTTATATCGCGAAGGGTAGTAATATAATTTCGATTCAGCGATTTGGCGGCGGTTGGGATTGTTCTTCAACTAAAGTATTGTTTGCTGTTATATATAGCCGGCTGAGACGTGGTCAACAATGACTTTCAGAAGCCAGCGATAGTGTTGCAAGCCAAGTCTGAAATAATTCAATAAGGCCAGATTGTGCCGCAAGACAGTCCAATTAGAATGTAGTCATTGTAGAGTTAGCAGTTGAGGCAAGTCTAGAAACCTCGAGTAGTGTGACCGAGTTGCATTGTCACATGTTTTCAGTCAGAGGCAAGTATTCTTATTCTTCTCTTTTATTTAAAGAGCAAGTATTTCAATTCTCTTTTGATAATGCAAATTTTCTATGTATGACTTGTACTTCATGCAAGCATGACTATCCATTTCTGATATATAAAAGTATAAATACTTTTATCTTATGATTAAATTATCGAATGTTTTTAATTAGATCCTTTTTACTGTTATATGTATAGTGACAAATTTATCAGAAAAGCATTCTGATTATTTTAATCAATTTCTGGGAATTATTGTCTGAGTTCTCTTACAGTTTGAAAACTATTGTTGACTCTGTAGTAGTATCATTTCGATATATGCCTGGTCTTCTGTCCCAGACTTAAATCCTTAATTTTAAATAGCGAAAACAACTCGTTGATTTCTTTGGAATCGTATTGCGGTGGATTTTAAAATGATACTCAGACTTTAATAAAATTGATTTTGACAGTATTTTGAGATTGAAAAGAAAAGACTTTTTAGAAAGGTTTTGAAAGTGATGATTGTATGGCATAAGGGACTATTTAATTGTCCAGCCAGATAGACCAGCAAAATATTTTGTTTTGATTGGATGAATGCGTAAGAGGCCGTGGCGGCGGTCCAGCGAAGGGCTAGGTATTATATGAAATATATATATAATGCCAGATTTGCCAAAGGCCAATGTGTTGCCTTCTATTCGGTACCTATTGTTTGGATCTGCTTCTACGAAGCATGATTCGGTGCTATCACAGGATGTCCTGATCAGCTGTGTTAGTGCGCCGTCAGTTGAGGATTCCAATCCAAAAACTGGTCATTTGTTTAAGCTTTTGAAAGCTTGTGTTTACTGTCAAATTTATCTTGTGATTTCAAGCATATTGATTTATATGTTTGCTAAACTTTTGAGTTACAAATGTTATGATTTAATTCAAAAGTTCGTGATTTCAAACACTCTGATTTAGATTCAAAATTATATCTTGTGGCTCTTGCCTTCCATATTATCTTGCTGAGCATTTTTGCTCACTCTTGCTATTGTTTCTAACCCTTTCAGCTAGGGATTGAGATGTCATCTATATAAGCTGCACGTAAGATTGATGCTAGGCGAGATTTCCAGGGAGATGTTTACAAGAGTAGTTCTGGTTAGAATATATTTATTTCAGTTCAGTTGTAAATAGATTTATTTATTTGGTTATCAGTTAATCTTCTTATCGAGGTTTAACTGATAATGTAGTTTAAGTTGTAATAAGATTGTAAGTTTTAGTTTCTGATTTCAGTGCTGTAACCTATTAGCGATCCTGTTTTTAGGGGGTCAAAGTGATTTTAATTTAAATCTCTTTTCAAATTTCCAGATTTTCAAATGTCTGTTTTACTTTCTTCCGCAACTACAGGTTTTTAAATGAATTTTGTTTTAGTGGCACCAAATCCCGACCCCCGGATTTGAGGGCTGTCACATTCAATCTAGTCAATAATGAAGCAACAAGTTGTTTCCGGGCTCAAACGAGTCAAGAATGCAACTACAAGTTGATTACAATTTCAAACAACCGAAAATAAAGCTACAAGTTGTTTTTAACTTCAAACGAGTCTAGAATAAAGCTAAAAGCTATTTCCAACTTCAATTTACCAATAATGAAGCTACAAGTTGTTTCCGGGCTGAAACGAGTCAAGAATGAAACTACAAGTTGATTCCAATTTCAAACAACCGAAAATGAATGTACAAGTTGTTTTCAACTTCAAACGAGTCTGGAATGAAGCAACAAGTTGTTTCCAACTTCAATCTAGTCAATAATGAAGCTACAAGTTGTTTCCCGGCTCAGACGAGTCAAGAATGAAACTACAAGTCGATTGCAATATGAAACAACCGAAAATGAAGCTACAAGTTTTTTTCCAAATTCAAACGAGTCTGGAATGAAGCAACAAGTGTTCGGTGAAATCTACACGCAAGCGCACGTGATCATAAGTAATATATTTGTTCGTTCCCACAGAGACTGGTGAATTAAGAATACGCACCTATGCCACAATGTATGATCAATTATCACTGCTAAGACAATTAACAAGGATTTGTTTCTTTTATACTAATACTCAAATTACTAATCAAATTCAGAATAGGAAAACACATGGGATTCTAATTTCATTATCGAATTCATCTAGAATTGAACTTACTGATTAACATGCGACTGTTGATCCTAATCAGACAACACGAAGGTAATACATGCCAACTCTCGTTGCACACATATCATACCAATCCAAATCCGCAATTAAGACAGAAATCTCATGGACACCAACAAAGCTCAGACCCTATATCTCTATAGCGGTAGTGTAAGCAGAGAGGTTTAATAACAAGTCGTCTATCGTGATTACACAGGGTGATAAAAATAGTTCAAGTCTACCACAAATTATGTTTCATTCACATAATCCTATGTTTACATGGCATAGTTCTAAATTCAATCATCCACTCTCGCTTCAGAAAGAATTAACAAGCAACTTAGAAGTTAGCTACGCTCCTAAGAAGATTAAGCACGGCTCATGCAAAGAAATCAACGTACGTCGCAAGATCAAGTAATTAATAATCGTTACTAGACTACATCGATAAATCCATTAGAATCCCATGAAGGCGGTTAGCTCATAATCGAACTAATCGACATCATGGGTTCTAATGAAAACATGATAAATAAAAGACAAGAATTGAATGGAATAAAAATGCTTGAATTAATAATAATAAGGATCACACGTTACAGATTGATGTTCACGATCTTGCTCGAAACTGTCACTTCCTCACAAAGAACGATCCAATACAACTGATAATGTGCTTCGATAAAAATTAACTATGATATTGTTCTCTACTAAAACTACTTCTATACGGCTAGGGTTTTACACACGAGAAATAAAAATACATTGACCAAGTCACACGGGCCTCGACCGCTGCGAAAATCCACTAAAAAGCTGTAAAAATCGGCCCGGGGAAGTTCTGCTGGGCGCGGCCGCGCTAACTTAGCGCAGGCGCGCTAGTGGCTGCAGTTTGTAGCGCGGGCGCGCTAACAAGTAGCGCGGGCGCGCTACTTTCTGCACTGGTGGCCCTGTTTCTTCGTTTCTCGCTCGTTCTCGCGTGTATGTCCTTCCTCGCTTCTAGTACCACTTCCGTAGGTGATCACGGTTGCATTTAGCACATGCAACAAGCCCTTTAAACCCCTAGATAGCTCTAGTGGACGAGTGTGCTCTCGTGAGGGTTTGTAGAAGATGTACCCACAAAATCCCAAGTCGTGAGGAATCCACAATTCTCTATTCTTGCAAATAATGCACCAAAACCAACCTAAAATGATAGAAAATCACTTCATCACCTCAACTCGTGACCTGCACAGAAAAACACTAAAAACACATCAAAAGACACTAAACACTTAAGTACAACCAACCAATTTAAGTGGAAATGAAGGCCTATAAGTGTGTATAAATACCACTTATCACACCCCCAAACTTAAACTGATGCTTGTCCTCAAGCGTCAACGACACTATTCAATAATACAATGCAATGCATGAATGCAACTACGTGATGAATGAGTAAACTATGAAGTAATTGCCTTGCCAATTATAATACCTCAGATTGTGCTAATGTTCTCGAATTTCATCTCTCTCGCTACCAAGCCAATTACTCTTCTATTTACAAGTGTGGAGTGCCAGTGTGTGCAAGCATGCTCTTTTATTGAGACAAGACAAAAACTACTACTCCCACAGAATCCCAATCAAGAATCGTAAAAGTTTAGAACTAACACCCCGTCACTCAAGTCCAACTAAAAGCCAAGGTCCCAAAGAATGTCCACACCCTTCTATTTTATTCACTATAATTTTTTTTTCTTTTTTTTTTTTTTTTTATTGGTGATTAATTGCTCGGTCTAAGGTCAGAGCGCTTCGCAGTGTAAATGCGTTACGAACACCACAAGACTTCACACACCAATTATTCACTTTATTCTAGTGGTTTATTTAACTGTGCAATGGTTGAGATCCCTAAAGATTTATGCACTAGTACCCATGTAGCGAGCGTTGGGTCAACAATCCCAAACCACGAAGGGCTTTAGGTTGTTAGGCACAAAGTCCCCTCAGACTTAATTACTCGAGTACTAATGAGCTCAACCTAGTTAATTCTACCACTTAATTTTCTAGTGAATTTATTACTACTAATTTTTCTTTTTTTTTCTTTTTTTTTTTTTTTTTTTTTCGTTTAGAAAGGTATATCTACTCCTCAGTTCCCCCAAACTTAAGATTTACAGACCTAAGCTGAAGGGTGTTCAATTCAATCCTAGAATTCATGGAATTTCGTCTAAATCCTATCTCAAGAACATATGTGAATTACAATTTCCAACACAAGCAATTTCCAAGTACTAACCTAGCATTGCAATTGAAATTACTAATCAAGAACTACGCACATAACTCATCATAGGCAATTAACTTGGCTTAACTTCATAATTCATGCAAATGCTCGTGATACTAGCTACGACAATTACTACTAAACATGTAAAAATAAAATAAAATTAAAAAAAAAAAAAAAAAAAAATATGAGAAAATAGAAAAACGTGAGAAATAATCAAAGCAAAATAAAAGCAAAATAAAAAAACGTGTGAACTACATGAACTAACTAACACATGCAATAATAAACTACATAATAATATGCTCTTCCTTAGATTACCACCCCCAAACTTAAAATTTTCAATGTCCCCATTGAAAGTGATAAAAAGGCTAGAGCACCCACATACCTACTCGGAGTCCGAGTCCTCCCCCTCCTCTGCTGGAGGTGAATCAGGTGGAGGATACTGCATCCCTGCTCCGAATACTGGCCACTGAACTGTGACCCCCTGTGCCTGGAAAGCACTACCTAGAGCCTGTGTCAAGTCAAAAGCAAACCTCTGGTGGATGTCATGCATGGTATCCATCCGTCTCGCTAGGCGGCGATAATGAGCATCTCCCATCGGTTCGGAGCTCCTCTCCGTCTGTGAAGTACCAGCTCCAGAAGCTCTAGGCTGCTCCCTCCTCACAAATGCTGGACGTCCCCCCGGCACCTCATCATATATGTATCCGAGGCCTCGAGGGTGGGGAACTCCTCCATCCCACTCCGTCATCCGACTGATCGCCGAATGATCAATAGGTGTTCCCGGCAACTGTAGTTGCTCGTTGGCTGGCCAACGAACACCGCTTGATCGACAGAGCTTCGTAACAATTGTGCCATATGGAATGGCACCAGTGGTTCCTCCCCGTAAGAACCTCAGCATCCCCTGATGAATAACATGTCCCAGATCAATATACTTGCCTGAGACAATCCCAAAGAGCAGAATCGCTCTATCCACTGTCACCTCATGCCCATGAGAAGATGGCATGATATTAGCACAGATGAAGGCATTCCATGCCTTCGCATACCGGTTCAAAGCGGCTGCAGGAAAAGAAACATGTGCCGGCAACGGAGGTGCAGTCATCTTCCAATGCGTGTCCGGTACACACATGTCATACACCAACCTCTCAAGATCAATCGGATCATCATCAAACCGGCGTTTGGCACGCCCAATCCTCTCAACAACCCAATCTTCTTCATTACGGCGCTTGGCACGCCCCCCAATCACTCTACGGATCGCCTCCGCACTATAATCAACTCGGATTCCCCGCACCACCGTGAATCCATCGCGATTCTCCTTGGCATTAGCATAAAACTCTCGAATAATAGCCAAGGGAACCGCCTCCGGAGCCTCGCAAAAAGACTCCCAACCCCGCTCTTGAACCATGTTCAAAAGCTCACCATCTTCCGCCGTGGGTAAGAATCCCCTCTCCTTGACTAACGACTTATTCATAAGCCGTTGAAACTCGGTTCGTGCTCCATCGGAAGTAAACTCAACCTCACCCATCGAGGAAGAATCGCTAGATGTAGGGGCTTGAGTGCTTGTTCCTTGTGATCTTCGGGCTCTTTTGGGTGTAAGAGATTTGTGTGTAGTGGGTTTGAGAGATTGGATGAAGGTTGTGTGTATGGATGTGTATATATAATTAGGGTTAAAGAATTATAATGGGATTTGGAGATGGGTTTTGTGTTTATATAAGGATTGGAGAGCTGAGTTAGGGTTTAATAAGATGTATTTCGGGCTAGGCATGCAAAATTAGGATTGTGGGCTTTTAAAAACGAAAAGAAAATATTTTTGGGAGAAAAATCGCCAGCCTCTGCAGTCAGTAGCGCGGCCGCGCTAAGTGTAGCGCGGGCGCGCTGTGTAACTTAGCGCGGGCGCGCTGACACTAGCGCGGGCGCGCTAGTGTCTGACCCCGGAGGCTGATTTTCTCGATTTTCGTGTTTTTGAGGTTTACAATGGTACAATGTGGTTCCAATGCGTGGGTTGCCTCCCACGAAGCGCTTGTTTAACGTCGTTAGCTCGACGTGAAGTCCAGAATTAATCCGATTCCGACGAAGTATCCTGTGGAGGATACCTCGTTCCATAACCAAACGAATCCCAAGTAATATTAACATCTAGTGCCAAGAATGCTTCAACCAGAGAGTCTGTTAATATATCAGCAAAACGACCAATTCGTTCTTCCACTGCGTCAATACGCCTGATTATCCTTCGGTACTGTGCTTCATTCAATGTTGAATCAGCAGATGTTTGAATTATGGATTGGTTACTTGCATTGGCCGAGAGTAGAGGACAAGTGTCTCCACAAGCATTAAAATTTGAGTCTGAGTGAGCTCTAATTCTGTGCCAATTAGTCATCTGATTTTCCTGAGTGACTTCGACCGCTTCATCATTCTCTGATTCTTCCTCTTTTGGAATTTTCCACTTTAGGTCTCTGTGCTCAGCAGCAGTCAGGTTCTCTATCAGTTCGTACGCATCATTGAAGCTTTTACTCCACAAGCTTCCTCCAGCTGCCACATTTAACTCTGCTCTACATTGATCATTAAGACCCCTGTAGAAATAATGAATTGCCATTCCAGGAGGCATACCATCTTCATCGAGATTTTCGAGAATCTTCTTGAATCGGTCCCAAGCTAAACAAAGATATTCTCCCGAGAATTGAGAGAATTTACTTTCGGTGTTTCTGATAGCTGATACTTTAATTAGAGGATAAAACCTGGTACAGAATATTTTCTCCAACTGGTTCCAGCTATTAGTAGTGCTTGCCGAGAGAGTTAGAAACCACGATCGTGCTACATCACGGAGCGTGAATGGAAAGAGTCTCAGCTTCACCAGATCCTTAGGTCCGATATTGGAATCCAATGCAGTAATGAATTTCTCGAATTTCCTTAGATGCAGATTTGGGTCTTCGAGAACAGAACCCCCGAATTGAATAGTATCTTGCAGCTTAAGAATGATTGATGGCTTGATGCGAATACCACTGGCTGATATCGCTGGTTCAATTGTGTCAGCCTGATTATCATCGATTTTCAACCGAGAAAATTCACGGGACGCCTCACCAACTGCTGTCCTAGCATAATCCATTGTTTCAGAATCAGAAGAAAAAGATGAATTCATTGCTTCTTACGGGGTTGAGAACTCGTTAATATAAACGCGATCCTCGTACCTGAAATAAAGAAAAGAAGAAAAGTGAGAAGAGAATAGAATCCTAGTCAGTGAATTTTAATGCACACTGATGACAAGTACATAAACTAATTAATTAACACCGAGTCCCCTGCAGCGGCGCCAAAAACTTGTTCGGTGAAATCTACACGCAAGCGCACGTGATCATAAGTAATATATTTGTTCGTTCCCACAGAGACTGGTGAATTAAGAATACGCACCTATGCCACAATGTATGATCAATTATCACTGCTAAGACAATTAACAAGGATTTGTTTCTTTTATACTAATACTCAAATTACTAATCAAATTCAGAATAGGAAAACACATGGGATTCTAATTTCATTATCGAATTCATCTAGAATTGAACTTACTGATTAACATGCGACTGTTGATCCTAATCAGACAACACGAAGGTAATACATGCCAACTCTCGTTGCACACATATCATACCAATCCAAATCCGCAATTAAGACAGAAATCTCATGGACACCAACAAAGCTCAGACCCTATATCTCTATAGCGGTAGTGTAAGCAGAGAGGTTTAATAACAAGTCGTCTATCGTGATTACACAGGGTGATAAAAATAGTTCAAGTCTACCACAAATTATGTTTCATTCACATAATCCTATGTTTACATGGCATAGTTCTAAATTCAATCATCCACTCTCGCTTCAGAAAGAATTAACAAACAACTTAGAAGTTAGCTACGCTCCTAAGAAGATTAAGCACGGCTCATGCAAAGAAATCAACGTACGTCGCAAGATCAAGTAATTAATAATCGTTACTAGACTACATCGATAAATCCATTAGAATCCCATGAAGGCGGTTAGCTCATAATCGAACTAATCGACATCATGGGTTCTAATGAAAACATGATAAATAAAAGACAAGAATTGAATGGAATAAAAATGCTTGAATTAATAATAATAAGGATCACACGTTACAGATTGATGTTCACGATCTTGCTCGAAACTGTCACTTCCTCACAAAGAACGATCCAATACAACTGATAATGTGCTTCGATAAAAATTAACTATGATATTGTTCTCTACTAAAACTACTTCTATACGGCTAGGGTTTTACACACGAGAAATAAAAATACATTGACCAAGTCACACGGGCCTCGACCGCTGCGAAAATCCACTAAAAAGCTGTAAAAATCGGCCCGGGGAAGTTCTGCTGGGCGCGGCCGCGCTAACTTAGCGCAGGCGCGCTAGTGGCTGCAGTTTGTAGCGCGGGCGCGCTAACAAGTAGCGCGGGCGCGCTACTTTCTGCACTGGTGGCCCTGTTTCTTCGTTTCTCGCTCGTTCTCGCGTGTATGTCCTTCCTCGCTTCTAGTACCACTTCCGTAGGTGATCACGGTTGCATTTAGCACATGCAACAAGCCCTTTAAACCCCTAGATAGCTCTAGTGGACGAGTGTGCTCTCGTGAGGGTTTGTAGAAGATGTACCCACAAAATCCCAAGTCGTGAGGAATCCACAATTCTCTATTCTTGCAAATAATGCACCAAAACCAACCTAAAATGATAGAAAATCACTTCATCACCTCAACTCGTGACCTGCACAGAAAAACACTAAAAACACATCAAAAGACACTAAACACTTAAGTACAACCAACCAATTTAAGTGGAAATGAAGGCCTATAAGTGTGTATAAATACCACTTATCAACAAGTTGTTTCCAACTTCAATCTAGTCAATAATGAAGCTACAAGTTGTTTCCGGGCTCAAACGAGTCAGGAATGAAATTACAAGTTGATTACAATTTCAAACAACCGAAAATGAAGCTACAAGTTGTTTTTAACTTCAAATGAGTCTGGAATGAAGCTACAAGTTGTTTCCAACTTCAATCTAGTCAATAATGAAGCTACAAGTTGTTTCCCGGGTCAGACGAGTCCAGAATGAAACTACAAGTCGATTGCAATCTGAAACAACCGAAAATGAAGCTACAAGTTTTTTTTCAAATTCAAACGAGTCTGGAATGAAGCTACAAGTTGTTTCCAACTTCAATCTAGTCAATAATGAAGCTACAAGTTGTTTCCAGGCTCAAACGAGTCAAGAATGAAACTACAAGTTGATTCCAATTTCAAACAACCGAAAATGAATGTACAAGTTGTTTTCAACTTCAAACGAATCTGGAATGAAGCTACAAGTTGTTTCCAACTTCAATCTAGTCAATAATGAAGCAACAAGTTGTTTCCGGGCTCAAACGAGTCAAGAATGAAACTACAAGTTGATTACAATTTCAAACAACCGAAAATGAATCTACAAGTTGTTTTTAACTTCAAACGAGTCTAGAATAAAGCTAAAAGCTATTTCCAACTTCAATTTACCAATAATGAAGCTACAAGTTGTTTCCGGGCTGAAACGAGTCGAGAATGAAACTACAAGTTGATTCCAATTTCAAACAACCGAAAATGAATGTACAAGTTGTTTTCAACTTTAAACGAGTCTTGAATGAAGCTACAAGTTGTTTCCAACTTCAATCTAGTCAATAATGAAGCTACAAGTTGTTTCCCGGCTCAGCCGAGTCAAGAATGAAACTACAAGTCGATTGCAATTTGAAACAACCGAAAATGAAGCTACAAGTTTTTTTTCAAATTCAAACGAGTCTGGAATGAAGCAACAAGTTGTTTCCAACTTCAATCTAGTCAATAATGAGGCTACAAGTTGTTTCCGGGCTCAAACGAGTCAAGAATGAAATTGCAAGTTGATTACAATTTTAAACAACCGAAAATGAAGCTACAAGTTGTTTTTAACTACAAACGAGTCTGGAATAAAGCTAAAACTTGTTTCCAACTTCAATCTACCAATAATGAAGCTACAAGTTGTTTCCGAGCTCAAACGAGTCAAGAATGAAACTACAAGTTTATTCCAATTTCAAACAACCGAAAATGAATGTAAAAGTTGTTTTTAACTTCAAACGAGTCTGGAATGAAGCTACAAGTTGTTTCCAAATTCAATCTAGTCAATAATGAAGCTACAAGTTGTTTCCGGGCTCAAAAGAGTCAAGAATGAAACTACAAGTTGATTACAATTTCAAACAACCGAAAATGAAGCTACAAGTTGTTTTCAACTTCAAACGAGTCTGGAATGAAGCTACAAGTTGTTTCCAACTTCAATCTAGTCAATAATGAAGCTACAAGTTGTTTCCGGGCTCAAACGAGTCAAGAATGAAACTACAAGATGATTACAATTTCAAACAACCGAAAATGAATGTACAAGTTGTTTTCAACTTCAAACGAGTCTGGAATGAAGCTACAAGTTGTTTCCAACTTCAATCTAGTCAATAATGAAGCAACAAGTTGTTTCCGGGCTCAAACGTGTCAAGAATGAAACTACAAGTTGATTACAATTTCAAACAACCGAAAATGAAGCTACAAGTTGTTTTTAACTTCAAACGAGTCTAGAATAAAGCTAAAAGCTATTTCCAACTTCAATTTACCAATAATGAAGCTACAAGTTGTTTCCGGGCTGAAACGAGTCAAGAATGAAACTACAAGTTGATTCCAATTTCCAACAACCGAAAATGAATGTACAAGTTGTTTTCAACTTCAAACGAGTCTGGAATGAAGCTACAAGTTGTTTCCAACTTCAATCTAGTCAATAATGAAGCTACAAGTTGTTTCCCGGCTCAGACGAGTCAAGAATGAAACTACAAGTCGATTGCAATATGAAACAACCGAAAATGAAGCTACAAGTTTTTTTCCAAATTCAAACGAGTCTAGAATGAAGCAACAAGTTGTTTCCAACTTGAATCTAGTCAATAATGAAGCTACAAGTTGTTTCCGGGCTCAAACGAGTCAAGAATGAAATTACAAGTTGATTACAATTTCAAACAACCAAAAATGAAGCTACAAGTTGTTTTAAACTACAAACGAGTCTGGAATAAAGCTAAAACTTGTTTCCAACTTCAATCTACCAATAATGAAGCTACAAGTTGTTTCCGGGCTCAAACGAGTCAAGAATGAAACTACAAGTTGATTACAATTTCAAACAACCGAAAATGAAGCTACAAGTTGTTTTTAACTTCAAATGAGTCTGGAATGAAGCTACAAGTTGTTTCCAACTTCAATCTAGTCAATAATGAAGCTACAAGTTGTTTCCCGGCTCAGACGAGTCAAGAATGAAACTACAAGTCGATTGCAATCTGAAACAACCGAAAATGAAGCTACAAGTTTTTTTTCAAATTCAAACGAGTCTGGACTGAAGCTACAAGTTGTTTCCAACTTCAATCTAGTCAATAATGAAGCTACAAGTTGTTTCCAGGCTCAAACGAGTCAAGAATGAAACTACAAGTTGATTCCAATTTCAAACAACCGAAAATGAATGTACAAGTTGTTTTCAACTTCAAACGAGTCTGGAATGAAGCTACAAGTTGTTTCCAACTTCAATCTAGTCCATAATGAAGCAACAAGTTGTTTCCGGGCTCAAACGAGTCAAGAATGAAACTACAAGTTGATTACAATTTCAAACAACCGAAAATGAAGCTACAAGTTGTTTTTAACTTCAAACGAGTCTAGAATAAAGCTAAAAGCTATTTCCAACTTCAATTTACCAATAATGAAGCTACAAGTTGTTTCCGGGCTGAAACGAGTCAAGAATGAAACTACAAGTTGATTCCAATTTCCAACAACCGAAAATGAATGTACAAGTTGTTTTCAACTTCAAACGAGTCTGGAATGAAGCTACAAGTTGTTTCCAACTTCAATCTAGTCAATAATGAAGCTACAAGTTGTTTCCCGGCTCAGACGAGTCAAGAATGAAACTACAAGTCGATTGCAATATGAAACAACCGAAAATGAAGCTACAAGTTTTTTTCCAAATTCAAACGAGTCTAGAATGAAGCAACAAGTTGTTTCCAACTTGAATCTAGTCAATAATGAAGCTACAAGTTGTTTCCGGGCTCAAACGAGTCAAGAATGAAATTACAAGTTGATTACAATTTCAAACAACCAAAAATGAAGCTACAAGTTGTTTTAAACTACAAACGAGTCTGGAATAAAGCTAAAACTTGTTTCCAACTTCAATCTACCAATAATGAAGCTACAAGTTGTTTCCGGGCTCAAACGAGTCAAGAATGAAACTACAAGTTGATTACAATTTCAAACAACCGAAAATGAAGCTACAAGTTGTTTTTAACTCCAAATGAGTCTGGAATGAAGCTACAAGTTGTTTCCAACTTCAATCTAGTCAATAATGAAGCTACAAGTTGTTTCCCGGCTCAGACGAGTCAAGAATGAAACTACAAGTCGATTGCAATTTGAAACAACCGAAAATGAAGCTACAAGTTTTTTTTCAAATTCAAACGAGTCTGGAATGAAGCAACAAGTTGTTTCCAACTTCAATCTAGTCAATAATGAGGCTACAAGTTGTTTCCGGGCTCAAACGAGTCAAGAATGAAATTACAAGTTGATTACAATTTTAAACAACCGAAAATGAAGCTACAAGTTGTTTTTAACTACAAACGAGTCTGGAATAAAGCTAAAACTTGTTTCCAACTTCAATCTACCAATAATGAAGCTACAAGTTGTTTCCGAGCTCAAACGAGTCAAGAATGAAACTACAAGTTTATTCCAATTTCAAACAACCGAAAATGAATGTAAAAGTTGTTTTCAACTTCAAACGAGTTTGGAATGAAGCTACAAGTTGTTTCCAAATTCAATCTAGTCAATAATGAAGCTACAAGTTGTTTCCGGGCTCAAAAGAGTCAAGAATGAAACTACAAGTTGATTACAATTTCAAACAACCGAAAATGAAGCTACAAGTTGTTTTCAACTTCAAACGAGTCTGGAATAAAGCTAAAACTTGTTTCCAACTTCAATCTACCAATAATGAAGCTACAAGTTGTTTCCGAGCTCAAACGAGTCAAGAATGAAACTACAAGTTTATTCCAATTTCAAACAACCGAAAATGAATGTAAAAGTTGTTTTCAACTTCAAACGAGTCTGGAATGAAGCTACAAGTTGTTTCCAAATTCAATCTAGTCAATAATGAAGCTACAAGTTGTTTCCGGGCTCAAAAGTGTCAAGATTGAAACTACAAGTTGATTACAATTTCAAACAACCGAAAATGAAGCTACAAGTTGTTTTCAACTTCAAACGAGTCTGGAATCAAGCTACAAGTTGTTTCCAACTTCAATCTAGTCAATAATGAAGCTACAAGTTGCTTCCGGGCTCAAACGAGTCAAGAATGAAACTACAAGTTGATTACAATTTCAAACAACCGAAAATGAATGTACAAGTTGTTTTCAACTTCAAACGAGTCTGGAATGAAGCTACAAGTTGTTTCCAACTTCAATCTAGTCAATAATGAAGCAACAAGTTGTTTCCGGGCTCAAACGAGTCAAGAATGCAACTACAAGTTGATTACAATTTCAAACAACCGAAAATGAAGCTACAAGTTGTTTTTAACTTCAAACGAGTCTAGAATAAAGCTAAAAGCTATTTCCAACTTCAATTTACCAATAATGAAGCTACAAGTTGTTTCCGGGCTGAAACGAGTCGAGAATGAAACTACAAGTTGATTCCAATTTCAAACAACCGAAAATGAATGTACAAGTTGTTTTCAACTTCAAACGAGTCTGGAATGAAGCTACAAGTTGTTTCCAACTTCAATCTAGTCAATAATGAAGCTACAAGTTGTTTCCCGGCTCAGACGAGTCAAGAATGAAACTACAAGTCGATTGCAATCTGAAACAACCGAAAATGAAGCTACAAGTTTTTTTTCAAATTCAAACGAGTCTGGAATGAAGCAACAAGTTGTTTCCAACTTGAATCTAGTCAATAATGAAGCTACAAGTTGTTTCCGGGCTCAAACGAGTCAAGAATGAAATTACAAGTTGATTACAATTTCAAACAACCAAAAATGAAGCTACAAGTTGTTTTAAACTACAAACGAGTCTGGAATAAAGCTAAAACTTGTTTCCAACTTCAATCTACCAATAATGAAGCTACAAGTTTTTTCCGGGCTCAAACGAGTCAAGAATGAAACTAAAAGTTGATTATAATTTCAAACAACCGAAAATGAAGCTACAAGTTGTTTTTAACTTCAAATGAGTCTGGAATGAAGCTACAAGTTGTTTCCAACTTCAATCTAGTCAATAATGAAGCTACAAGTTGTTTCCCGGCTCAGACGAGTCAAGAATGAAACTACAAGTCGATTGCAATCTGAAACAACCGAAAATGAAGCTACAAGTTTTTTTCCAAATTCAAACGAGTCTGGAATGAAGCTACAAGTTGTTTCCAACTTCAATCTAGTCCATAATGAAGCAACAAGTTGTTTCCGGGCTCAAACGAGTCAAGAATGAAACTACAAGTTGATTACAATTTCAAACAACCAAAAATGAAGCTACAAGTTGTTTTTAACTTCAAACGAGTCTAGAATAAAGCTAAAAGCTATTTCCAACTTCAATTTACCAATAATGAAGCTACAAGTTGTTTCCGGGTTGAAACGAGTCGAGAATGAAACTACAAGTTGATTCCAATTTCAAACAACCGAAAATGAATGTACAAGTTGTTTTCAACTTTAAACGAGTCTGGAATGAAGCTACAAGTTGTTTCCAACTTCAATCTACTCAATAATGAAGCTACAAGTTGTTTCCCGGCTCAGACGAGTCAAGAATGAAACTACAAGTCGATTGCAATTTGAAACAATCGAAAATGAAGCTACAAGTTTTTTTTCAAATTCAAACGAGTCTGGAATGAAGCAACAAGTTGTTTCCAACTTCAATCTAGTCAATAATGAGGCTACAAGTTGTTTCCGGGCTCAAACGAGTCAAGAATGAAATTACAAGTTGATTACAATTTTAAACAACCGAAAATGAGCGTGTTTCCGGGCTCAAACGAGTCAAGAATGAAATTACAAGTTGATTACAATTTTAAACAACCGAAAATGAAGCTACAAGTTGTTTTTAACTACAAACGAGTCTGGAATAAAGCTAAAACTTGTTTCCAACTTCAATCTACCAATAATGAAGCTACAAGTTGTTTTCGAGCTCAAACGAGTCAAGAATGAAACTACAAGTTTATTTCAATTTCAAACAACCGAAAATGAATGTAAAAGTTGTTTTCAACTTCAAACGAGTCTGGAATGAAGCTACAAGTTGTTTCCAAATTCAATCTAGTCAATAATGAAGCTACAAGTTGTTTCCGGGCTCAAAAGAGTCAAGAATGAAACTACAAGTTGATTACAATTTCAAACAACCGAAAATGAAGCTACAAGTTGTTTTTAACTTCAAATGAGTCTGGAATGAAGCTACAAGTTGTTTCCAACTTCAATCTAGTCAATAATGAAGCTACAAGTTGTTTCCCGGCTCAGACGAGTCAAGAATGAAACAACAAGTCGATTGCAATCTGAAACAACCGAAAATGAAGCTACAAGTTTTTTTTTCAAATTCAAACGAGTCTGGAATGAAGCTACAAGTTGTTTCCAACTTCAATCTAGTCAATAATGAAGCTACAAGTTGTTTCCAGGCTCAAACGAGTCAAGAATGAAACTACAAGTTGATTCCAATTTCAAACAACCGAAAATGAATGTACAAGTTGTTTTCAACTTCACCGAGTCTGGAATGAAGCTACAAGTTGTTTCCAACTTCAATCTAGTCCATAATGAAGCAACAAGTTGTTTCCGGGCTCAAACGAGTCAAGAATGAAACTACAAGTTGATTACAATTTCAAACAACCAAAAATGAAGCTACAAGTTGTTTTTAACTTCAAACGAGTCTAGAATAAAGCTAAAAGCTATTTTCAACTTCAATTTACCAATAATGAAGCTACAAGTTGTTTCCGGGTTGAAACGAGTCGAGAATGAAACTACAAGTTGATTCCAATTTCAAACAACCGAAAATGAATGTACAAGTTGTTTTCAACTTTAAACGAGTCTGGAATGAAGCTACAAGTTGTTTCCAACTTCAATCTAGTCAATAATGAAGCTACAAGTTGTTTCCCGGCTCAGACGAGTCAAGAATGAAACTACAAGTCGATTGCAATTTGAAACAACCGAAAATGAAGCTACAAATTTTTTTCCAAATTCAAACGAGTCTAGAATGAAGCAACAAGTTGTTTCCAACTTGAATCTAGTCAATAATGAAGCTACAAGTTGTTTCCGGGCTCAAGCGAGTCAAGAATGAAATTACAAGTTGATTACAATTTCAAACAACCAAAAATGAAGCTACAAGTTGTTTTAAACTACAAACGAGTCTGGAATAAAGCTAAAACTTGTTTCCAACTTCAATCTACCAATAATGAAGCTACAAGTTGTTTCCGGGCTCAAACGAGTTAAGAATGAAACTACAAGTTGATTACAATTTCAAACAACCGAAAATGAAGCTACAAGTTGTTTTTAACTTCAAATGAGTCTGGAATGAAGCTAAAAGTTGTTTCCAACTTCAATCTAGTCAATAATGAAGCTACAAGTTGTTTCCCGGCTCAGACGAGTCAAGAATGAAACTACAAGTCGATTGCAATCTGAAACAACTGAAAATGAAGCTACAAGTTTTTTTTGAAATTCAAACGAGTCTGGAATGAAGCTACAAGTTGTTTCCAACTTCAATCTAGTCAATAATGAAGCTACAAGTTGTTTCCAGGCTCAAACGAGTCAAGAATGAAACTACAAGTTGATTCCAATTTCAAACAACCGAAAATGAATGTACAAGTTGTTTTCAACTTCAAACGAGTCTGGAATGAAGCTACAAGTTGTTTCCAACTTCAATCTAGTCCATAATGAAGCAACAAGTTGTTTCCGGGCTCAAACGAGTCAAGAATGAAACTACAAGTTGATTACAATTTCAAACAACCAAAAATGAAGCTACAAGTTGTTTTAAACTACAAACGAGTCTGGAATAAAGCTAAAACTTGTTTCCAACTTCAATCTACCAATAATGAAGCTACAAGTTGTTTCCGGGCTCAAACGAGTCAAGAATGAAACTACAAGTTGATTACAATTTCAAACAACCGAAAATGAAGCTACAAGTTGTTTTTAACTTCAAATGAGTCTGGAATGAAGCTACAAGTTGTTTCCAACTTCAATCTAGTCAATAATGAAGCTACAAGTTGTTTCCCGGCTCAGACGAGTCAAGAATGAAACTACAAGTCGATTGCAATCTGAAACAACCGAAAATGAAGCTACAAGTTTTTTTTCAAATTCAAACGAGTCTGGAATGAAGCTACAAATTGTTTCCAACTTCAATCTAGTCAATAATGAAGCTACAAGTTGTTTCCAGGCTCGAACGAGTCAAGAATGAAACTACAAGTTGATTCCAATTTCAAACAACCGAAAATGAATGTACAAGTTGTTTTCAACTTCAAACGAGTCTGGAATGAAGCTACAAGTTGTTTCCAACTTCAATCTAGTCCATAATGAAGCAACAAGTTGTTTCCGGGCTCAAACGAGTCAAGAATGAAACTACAAGTTGATTACAATTTCAAACAACCGAAAATGAAGCTACAAGTTGTTTTTAACTTCAAACGAGTCTAGAATAAAGCTAAAAGCTATTTCCAACTTTAATTTACCAATAATGAAGCTACAAGTTGTTTCCGGGTTGAAACGAGTCGAGAATGAAACTACAAGTTGATTACAATTTCAAACAACCGAAAATGAAGCTACAAGTTGTTTTTAACTACAAACGAGTCTGGAATAAAGCTAAAACTTGTTTCCAACTTCAATCTACCAATAATGAAGCTACAAGTTGTTTCCGAGCTCAAACGAGTCAAGAATGAAACTACAAGTTTATTCTAATTTCAAACAACCGAAAATGAATGTAAAAGTTGTTGTCAACTTCAAACGAGTCTAGAATGAAGCTACAAGTTGTTTCCAAATTCAATCTAGTCAATAATGAAGCTACAAGTTGTTTCCGGGCTCAAACGAGTCAAGAATGAAATTACAAGTTGATTACAATTTCAAACAACCAAAAATGAAGCTACAAATTGTTTTAAACTACAAACGAGTCTGGAATAAAGCTAAAACTTGTTTCCAACTTCAATCTACCAATAATGAAGCTACAAGTTGTTTCCGGGCTCAAACGAGTCAAGAATGAAACTACAAGTTGATTACAATTTCAAACAACCGAAAATGAAGCTACAAGTTGTTTTTAACATCAAATGAGTCTGGAATGAAGCTACAAGTTGTTTCCAACTTCAATCTAGTCAATAATGAAGCTACAAGTTGTTTCCCGGCTCAGACGAGTCAAGAATGAAACTACAAGTCGATTGCAATCTGAAACAACCGAAAATGAAGCTACAAGTTTTTTTTCAAATTCAAACGAGTCTGGAATGAAGCTACAAGTTGTTTCCAACTTCAATCTAGTCAATAATGAAGCTACAAGTTGTTTCCAGGCTCAAACGAGTCAAGAATGAAACTACAAGTTGATTCCAATTTCAAACAACCGAAAATGAATGTACAAGTTGTTTTCAACTTCAAACGAGTCTGGAATGAAGCTACAAGTTGTTTCCAACTTCAATCTAGTCAATAATGAAGCAACAAGTTGTTTCCGGGCTCAAACGAGTCAAGAATGAAACTACAAGTTGATTACAATTTCAAACAACCGAAAATCAAGCTACAAGTTGTTTTTAACTTCAAACGAGTCTAGAATAAAGCTAAAAGCTATTTCCAACTTCAATTTACCAATAATGAAGCTACAAGTTGTTTCCGGGCTGAAACGAGTCGAGAATGAAACTACAAGTTGATTCCAATTTCATACAACCAAAAATGAATGTACAAGTTGTTTTCAACTTTAAACGAGTCTGGAATGAAGCTACAAGTTGTTTCCAACTTCAATCTAGTCAATAATGAAGCTACAAGTTGTTTCCCGGCTCAGACGAGTCAAGAATGAAACTACAAGTCGATTGCAATTTGAAACAACCGAAAATGAAGCTACAAGTTTTTTTTCAAATTCAAACGAGTCTGGAATGAAGCAACAAGTTGTTTCCAACTTCAATCTAGTCAATAATGAGGCTACAAGTTGTTTCTGGGCTCAAACGAGTCAAGAATGAAATTACAAGTTGATTACAATTTCAAACAACCGAAAATGAAGCTACAAGTTGTTTTTAACTACAAACGAGTCTGGAATAAAGCTAAAACTTGTTTCCAACTTCAATCTACCAATAATGAAGCTACAAGTTGTTTCCGAGCTCAAACGAGTCAAGAATGAAACTACAAGTTTATTCCAATTTCAAACAACCGAAAATGAATGTACAAGTTGTTTTCAACTTCAAACGAGTCTGGAACGAAGCTACAAGTTGTTTCCAACTTCAATCTAGTCAATAATGAAGCAACAAGTTGTTTCCGGGCTCAAACGAGTCAAGAATGAAACTACAAGTTGATTACAATTTCAAACAACCGAAAATGAAGCTACAAGTTGTTTTTAACTTCAAACGAGTCTAGAATAAAGCTAAAAGCTATTTCCAACTTCAATTTACCAATAATGAAGCTACAAGTTGTTTCCGGGCTGAAACGAGTCGAGAATGAAACTACAAGTTGATTCCAATTTCATACAACCAAAAATGAATGTACAAGTTGTTTTCAACTTTAAACGAGTCTGGAATGAAGCTACAAGTTGTTTCCAACTTCAATCTAGTCAATAATGAAGCTACAAGCTGTTTCCCGGCTCAGACGAGTCAAGAATGAAACTACAAGTCGATTGCAATTTGAAACAACCGAAAATGAAGCTACAAGTTTTTTTTCAAATTCAAACGAGTCTGGAATAAAGCAACAAGTTGTTTCCAACTTCAATCTAGTCAATAATGAGGCTACAAGTTGTTTCTGGGCTCAAACGAGTCAAGAATGAAATTACAAGTTGATTACAATTTCAAACAACCGAAAATGAAGCTACAAGTTGTTTTTAACTACAAACGAGTCTGGAATAAAGCTAAAACTTGTTTCCAACTTCAATCTACCAATAATGAAGCTACAAGTTGTTTCCGAGCTCAAACGAGTCAAGAATGAAACTACAAGTTTATTCCAATTTCAAACAACCGAAAATGAATGTAAAAGTTGTTTTCAACTTCAAACGAGTCTGGAATAAAGCTACAAGTTGTTTCCAAATTCAATCTAGTCAATAATGAAGGTACAAGTTGTTTCCGGGCTCAAAAGAGTCAAGAATGAAACTACAAGTTGATTACAATTTCAAACAATCGAAAATGAAGCTACAAGTTGTTTTCAACTTCAAACGAGTCTGGAATGAAGCTACAAGTTGTTTCCAACTTCAATCTAGTCAATAATGAAGCTACAAGTTGTTTCCGGGCTCAAACGAGTCAAGAATGAAACTACAAGTTGATTACAATTTCAAACAACCGAAAATGAATGTACAAGTTGTTTTCAACTTCAAACGAGTCTGGAATGAAGCTACAAGTTGTTTCCAACTTCAATCTAGTCAATAATGAAGCAACAAGTTGTTTCCGGGCTCAAACGAGTCAAGAATGCAACTACAAGTTGATTACAATTTCAAACAACCGAAAATGAAGCTACAAGTTGTTTTTAACTTCAAACGAGTCTAGAATAAAGCTAAAAGCTATTTCCAACTTCAATTTACCAATAATGAAGCTACAAGTTGTTTCCGGGCTGAAACGAGTCGAGAATGAAACTACAAGTTGATTCCCATTTCAAACAACCGAAAACGAATGTACAAGTTGTTTTCAACTTCAAACGAGTCTGGAATGAAGCTACAAGTTGTTTCCAACTTCAATCTAGTCAATAATGAAGCTACAAGTTGTTTCCCGGCTCAGACGAGTCAAGAATGAAACTACAAGTCGATTGCAATCTGAAACAACCGAAAATGAAGCTACAAGTTTTTTTCCAAATTCAAACGAGTCTGGAATGAAGCAACAAGTTGTTTCCAACTTGAATCTAGTCAATAATGAAGCTACAAGTTGTTCCGGGCTCAAACGAGTCAAGAATGAAATTACAAGTTGATTACAATTTCAAACAACCAAAAATGAAGCTACAAGTTGTTTTAAACTACAAACGAGTCTGGAATAAAGCTAAAACTTGTTTCCAACTTCAATCTACCAATAATGAAGCTACAAGTTGTTTCCGGGCTCAAACGAGTCAAGAATTAAACTACAAGTTGATTATAATTTCAAACAACCGAAAATGAAGCTACAAGTTGTTTTTAACTTCAAATGAGTCTGGAATGAAGCTACAAGTTGTTTCCAACTTCAATCTAGTCAATAATGAAGCTACAAGTTGTTTCCCGGCTCAGACGAGTCAAGAATGAAACTACAAGTCGATTGCAATCTGAAACAACCGAAAATGAAGCTACAAGTTTTTTTTCAAATTCAAACGAGTCTGGAATGAAGCTACAAGTTGTTTCCAACTTCAATCTAGTCAATAATGAAGCTACAAGTTGTTTCCAGGCTCAAACGAGTCAAGAATGAAACTACAAGTTGATTCCAATTTCAAACAACCGAAAATGAATGTACAAGTTGTTTTCAACTTCAAACGAGTCTGGAATGAAGCTACAAGTTGTTTCCAACTTCAATCTAGTCCATAATGAAGCAACAAGTTGTTTCCGGGCTCAAACGAGTCAAGAATGAAACTACAAGTTGATTACAATTTCAAACAACCGAAAATGAAGCTACAAGTTGTTTTTAACTTCAAACGAGTCTAGAATAAAGCTAAAAGCTATTTCCAACTTCAATTTACCAATAATGAAGCTACAAGTTGTTTCCGGGTTGAAACGAGTCGAGAATGAAATTACAAGTTGATTCCAATTTCAAACAACCGAAAATGAATGTACAAGTTGTTTTCAACTTTAAACGAGTCTGGAATGAAGCTACAAGTTGTTTCCAACTTCAATCTAGTCAATAATGAAGCTACAAGTTGTTTCCCGGCTCAGACGAGTCAAGAATGAAACTACAAGTCGATTGCAATTTGAAACAACCGAAAATGAAGCTACAAGTTTTTTTTCAAATTCAAACGAGTCTGGAATGAAGCAACAAGTTGTTTCCAACTTCAATCTAGTCAATAATGAGGCTACAAGTTGTTTCCGGGCTCAAACGAGTCAAGAATGAAATTACAAGTTGATTACAATTTTAAACAACCGAAAATGAAGCTACAAGTTGTTTTTAACTACAAACGAGTCTGGAATAAAGCTAAAACTTGTTTCCAACTTCAATCTACCAATAATGAAGCTACAAGTTGTTTCCGAGCTCAAACGAGTCAAGAATGAAACTACAAGTTTATTCCAATTTCAAACAACCGAAAATGAATGTAAAAGTTGTTGTCAACTTCAAACGAGTCTGGAATGAAGCTACAAGTTGTTTCCAAATTCAATCTAGTCAATAATGAAGCTACAAGTTGTTTCCGGGCTCAAACGAGTCAAGAATGAAATTACAAGTTGATTACAATTTCAAACAACCAAAAATGAAGCTACAAGTTGTTTTAAACTACAAACGAGTCTGGAATAAAGCTAAAACTTGTTTCCAACTTCAATCTACCAATAATGAAGCTACAAGTTGTTTCCGGGCCCAAACGAGTCAAGAATGAAACTACAAGTTGATTACAATTTCAAACAACCGAAAATAAAGCTACAAGTTGTTTTTAACTTCAAATGAGTCTGGAATGAAGCTACAAGTTGTTTCCAACTTCAATCTAGTCAATAATGAAGCTACAAGTTGTTTCCCGGCTCAGACGAGTCAAGAATGAAACTACAAGTCGATTGCAATCTGAAACAACCGAAAATGAAGCTACAAGTTTTTTTTCAAATTCAAACGAGTCTGGAATGAAGCTACAAGTTGTTTCCAACTTCAATCTAGTCAATAATGAAGCTACAAGTTGTTTCCAGGCTGAAACGAGTCAAGAATGAAATTACAAGTTGATTACAATTTCAAACAACCGAAAATGAAGCTACAAGTTGTTTTTAACTACAAACGAGTCTGGAATAAAGCTAAAACTTGTTTCCAACTTCAATCTACCAATAATGAAGCTACAAGTTGTTTCCGAGCTCAAACGAGTCAAGAATGAAACTACAAGTTTATTCCAATTTCAAACAACCGAAAATGAATGTAAAAGTTGTTTTCAACTTCAAACGAGTCTGGAATGAAGCTACAGGTTGTTTCCAAATTTAATCTAGTCAATAATGAAGCTACAAGTTGTTTCCGGGCTCAAAAGAGTCAAGAATAAAACTACAAGTTGATTAATATTTCAAACAACCGAAAATGAAGCTATGATAAGTGGTATTTATATACACTTATAGGCCTTCATTTCCACTTAAATTGGTTGGGTGTACTTAAGTGTTTAGTGTCTTTTGATGTGTTTTTAGTGTTTTTCTGTGCAGGTCACGAGTTGAGGTGATGAAGTGATTTTCTATCATTTTAGGTTGTTTTTGGTGCATTATTTGCAAGAATAGAGAATTGTGGATTCATCACGACTTGGGATTTTGTGGGTACATCTTCTACAAACCCTCACGAGAATACACTCGTCCACTAGAGCTATCTAGGGGTTTAAAGGGCTTGTTGCATGTGCTAAATGCAACCGTGATCACCTACGGAAGTGGTACTAGAGCGAGGAAGGGCATGCACGCGAGAACGAGCTAAAAAACGAAGAAACAGGGCTGCCAGTGGCAGACAGTAGCGTGCCCGCGCTAGCTACTGTCCCCACTAGCGCGCCTGCGCTAGTTTAGCGCGGCCGCGCCCAGCAGAGCTGTTCCGGGCCGATTTTTGGAGCTTTTCTGACGGATTTTAGAAGCGGTCGAGGCCCGGTTGACTTGGTCAATGTATTTTAATTTCTCATGTGAAAAACCCTAGCCTCCAAGTAGTTTTTTTTCGTAGAATATCGGATTATAGTTTTATCAGTTTTTCTCTTGTAATCAAGCACATTATCAGTTTTGTATTGGATCGTTCTTCGCGAGGAAGTGACAGTTTCGAGCGAGATCGTGAACATCAAATCTGTAACGTTGTGTTCTTTATTATTAATTCAAGTATTTTTATTCCGTTTAATTCTCGTAGTTTATTTATCATGTTTTCATTAGAACCCATGATGTCGATTAGTTCGATTATGAACTAACCGCCTTCATGGGATTCTAATGGATTTATCGATGTAGTCTAGTAACGAATATTAATTGCTTGATTGTGTGACGTACGTTGATTTCTTTGCATGCGCCGTGCTTATTCTTCTTAAGAGCGTAGCTAACTTCTAAGTTGTTTGTTAATTCTTTCTGAAGCGAGAGTGGATGATTGAATTTAGAACTATGCCATGTAAACATAGGATTATGTGAATGAAGCATAATTTGTGGTAGACTTGAACTATTTTTATCACCCTGTGTAATCACGATAGACGACCTGTTATTAAACCTCTCTGCTTACACTACCGCTATAGAGATATAGGGTCTGAGCTTTGTTGGTGTCCATGAGATTTCTGTCTTAATTATGGATTTTGATTGGTATGATATGTGTGCAACGAGAGTTGGCATGTATTACTTTCGTGTTGTCTGATTAGGATCAACAGTCGCATGTTAATCAGTAATTTCAATTCTAGATGAATTCGATAATGAATTTAGAATCCCATGTGTTTTCCTATTCTGAATTTGATTAGTAAATTTAGTTATTAGTATAAAAGAACCCATCCTTGTTAATTGTCTTGGCAGTGAAAATTACTCATACATTGTTGCATAGGTGTGTATTCTTAATTCACCAGTCTCTGTGGGAACGAACAAATATATTACTTATGATCACATGCGCTTGCGTGTAGATTTTTGCGAACAAGTTTTTGGCGCCGCTGCCGGGGACTCGGTGTTAATTAATTAGTTTATGTACTTGTCATCAGTGTGCATTAAAATTCACTGACTAAGATTCTATTCTCTTCTCACTTTTCTTCTTTTCTTTATTTCAGGTATTTGGGTCGCGTTTATGCTAACACGTTCTAAAGCTCGTAAGGAAGCAATGTATTCATCTTCTTCTTCTGATTCTGAAACAATGGAATATGCAAGGACAGCAGTAGGTGAGGCGTCACATGAATTTTCTCGTTTGAAAATCAATGATAATCAGGCTGACACAATTGAGCCAGCGATATCAGCCAGGGGTATTCGAATTAAGCCATCAATCATTCTCAGGCTGCAGGATACTATTCAATTTGGGGGGTCTGTTCTTGAGGACCCAAACCTGCATCTAAGGAAATTCGAGGAATTCATTATTGCATTGGATTTCAATATCGGACCTAAGGATCTGGTGAAGCTGAGACTCTTTCCATTCACGCTACGTGATGTAGCACGATCGTGGTTTCTCTCGCTCTCGGCAAGCACTACTAATAGCTGGAACAAGTTGGAGAAAATATTCTGTACCAGGTTTTACCCTCTAATTAAAGTATCAGCTATCAGAAACACTGAAAGTAAATTCTCTCAATTCTCGGGAGAATATCTTTGTTTAGCTTGGGACCGGTTCAAGAAAATTCTCGAAAATCTCAATGAAGATGGCATGCCTCCTGGAATGGCAATTCATTATTTCTACAGGGGTCTTAATGGTCAATGTAGAGCAGAGTTAGATGTGGCAGCTGGAGGAAATTTGTGGAGCAAAAGCTTCGATGATGCTTACGAACTGATAGAGAACCTGGCTGCTGCTGAGCACAGAGACCTAAAGTGGAAAATTCCAAAAGAGGAAGAATCAGAGGATGATGAAGCGGTCGAAGTCACTCAGGAACTTCAGATGACTAATTGGCACAGAATTAGAGCTCACTCCGACTCAATTCCTAATGCATGTGGAGACATTTGTCCTCTACTTTCTACCAGTGCGAGTAGCCAATCTGTAATTCAATCACCTGCCGATTCAACATTGAATGAAGCACAGTACCGAAGGATAATCCGACGTATTGACGCGGTTGAAGAACGAATCGGTCGCTTTGCTGATATCTTAACAGACTCTCTTGCTGAAGCATTCTTAGCACTAGATGTTAATGTTACTTGGAATTCGTTTGGTTATGGAACGAGGTATCCTCCACAGGATACTTCATCGGAATCGGATTAATTCTAGACTTCACGTCGAGCTAACGACGTTAAACAAGCGCTTCGTGGGAGGCAACCCGCGCATTGGAACCATGTTATACTGTTGTAAACATCAAAAACGCAAAAAACGAGAAATTTCGGCCCTGGGTGACAGACACTAGCGCGCCCGCGCTAGTGTCTAGCGCGCCCGCGCTAAGTTGCTCAGCGCGCCCGCGCTGCACTTAGCGCGCCCGCGCTACTGTCTGCCCAGAAGTCGTTTTTCTCACAAAAAAAATATTTTCTTTTCGTTTTTAAAAGCCCACAACCCTAATTTTGCATGCCTAGCCCGAAATATATCCTCCATAACCCTAACTCAGCTCTCAAAATCCTATATAAACACAAAACCCATCTCCGATTCCTATTCTAATTCTATAAACCCTACATATATATATACACATCCATACACACAACCACCATTAAATCTCTCAAACCCACCTCACATAAACCTCTTGCAACTCTAAATCTCTATCAATGGCACCCAAAAGAGCCCGAAGATCACAAGGACCAAGCACCCAAGCCCCTACATCTAGCGATTCTTCCTCGATGGGTGAGGTTGAATTCACCTCCGATGGTGCACGAAACGAGTTTCAACGGCTTATGAATAAGTCGATAGTCAAGGAGAGGGGATTCTTACCCACGGCGGAAGATGGTGATCTCTTGAAGATGATTCAAGAAAGGGGATGGGAGTCTTTTTGCGAGGCTCCGGAGGCGGTTCCCTTGGCCATTATTCGCGAGTTCTATGCTAATACCAAGGAGAATCGCGATGGGTTCACGGTGGTGCGAGGAATCCGTGTGGATTATAGTGCGGAGGCGATCCGTAGAGTGATTGGGGGGCGTGCCAAGCGCCGTAATGAAGAAGATTGGGTTGTAGAGAGGATCGGGCGTGCCAAACGCCGGTTTGACGATGATCCGGTTGATCTTGAGCGGTTGGTGTATGATATGTGTGTGCCGGATACGAATTGGAAGATGACAGCACCTCCTTTGCCGGCACATGTTTCTTTTCCGGCAGCCGCTTTGAACCGGTATGCGAAGGCGTGGAACGCCTTCATCTGTGCTAACATCATGCCATCTTCACATGGGCATGAGGTGACGGTGGATAGAGCTATTCTGCTCTTTGGGATTGTCTCGGACAAGTATATTGATCTAGGACATGTTATTCATCAGGGGATTCTGAGGTTCTTACAGGGAGGAACCACTGGTGCCATTCCATACGGCACAATTGTTACGAAGCTATGTCGAGCAAGCGGTGTTCGTTGGCCAGCCAACGAGCAATTACAGTTGCCAGCAGCACCTATTGATCATTCGGCGATCAGTCGGATGACGGAGTGGGATGGAGGAGTTCCCCACCCTCGAGGCCTCGGGTACATATATGATGAGATGCCAGGGGGACGTCCAGGATTTATTAGGAGGGAGCGCACTAGAGCTTCTGGAGCTGGTACTTCACAGACGGAGAGGAGCTCCGAACCGATGGGAGATGTTCATTATCGCCGACTAGCGAGACGGATGGACACTATGCATGACATCCACCAGAGGTTTGCATTTGACTTGACGCAAGCTCTTGGTACTGCTTTCCAGGCACAGGGGGTCGCAGTTCAGTGGCCAGTATTCAGAGCAGGGATGCAGTATCCTCCACCTGATTCACCTCCAGCAGAGGAGGGGGAGGACTCGGACTCCGAGTAGGTATGTGGGTGCTCTAGCCTTTTTATCACTTTCAATGGGGACATTGAAAATTTTAAGTTTGGGGGTGGTAATCTAAGGAAGAGCATATTATTATAATGTAGTTTATTATTGCATGTGTTAGTTAGTTCACGTAGTTCACGTTTATTTTATTTTGCTTTGATAATTTCTCATGTTTTTTTTATTTTTCTCACGTTTTCTTTCTATTTTTCTCATTTTTTTTATTTTACATGTTTAGTGGTAATTGTCGTAGTTAGTATCACGAGCATTTGCATGAATTATGAAGTTAAGCCAAGTTAATTGCCTATGATGAGTTATGTACGTAGTTCTTGATTAGTAGTTTCAATTGCAATGCTAGGTTAGTACTTGGAAATTGCTTGTGTTGGAAATTGTAATTCACATATGTTCTTGAGATAGGATTTAGACGAAATTCCATGAATTCTAGGATTGAATTGAACACCCTTCAGCTTAGGTCTGTAATTCTTAAGTTTGGGGGAACTGAGGAGTAGATATACCTTTCTAGAAAAAAAAAAGAAAAAAAAAAGAGAAAAAAAAATAGTAGTAAATAAATTCAAAAAAAAAAAATAAGTGGTAGAATTAACTAGGTTGAGCTCATTAGTACTCGAGCAATTAAGTCTGAGGGGACTTTGTGCCTAACAACCTAAAGCCCTTCGTGGTTTGGGATTGTTGACCCAACGCTCGCTACATGGGTACTAGTGCATAAATCTTTAGGGATCTCAACCATTGCACGGTTAAATAAACCACTAGAATAGAGTGAATAATTGGTGTGTGAAGTCTTGTGGTGTTCGTAACGCATTTACACTGCGAAGCGCTCTGACCTTAGACCGAGCAATTAATCACCAATAAAAAAAAATAGTGAATAAAATAGAAGGGTGTGGACATTCTTTGGGACCTTGGCTTTTAGTGGGACTTGAGTGACGGGGTGTTAGTTTTAAACTTTTACGATTCTTGATGGGGATTCTGTGGAAGTAGTAGTTTTTGTCTTGTCTCAAGAAAAGAGCATGCTTGCACACACTGGCACTCCACACTTGTAAATAGAGGAGTAATTGACTTAGTAGCGAGAGAGATGAAATTCGAGAACATTAGCACAATCTGAGGTATTATAATTGGCAAGGCAATTACTTCATAGTTCACTCATTCATCACGTAGTTGCATTCATGCATTGCATTGTATTATTGTATAGTGTCGTTGACGCTTGAGGACAAGCATCAGTTTAAGTTTGGGGGTGTGATAAGTGGTATTTATACACACTTATAGGCCTTCATTTCCACTTAAATTGGTTGGGTGTACTTAAGTGTTTAGTGTCTTTTGATGTGTTTTTAGTGTTTTTCTGTGCAGGTCACGAGTTGAGGTGATGAAGTGATTTTCTATCATTTTAGGTTGTTTTTGGTGCATTATTTGCAAGAATAGAGAATTATGGATTCATCACGACTTGGGATTTTGTGGGTACATCTTCTACAAACCCTCACGAGAACACACTCGTCCACTAGAGCTATCTAGGGGTTTAAAGGGCTTGTTGCATGTGCTAAATGCAATCGTGATCACCTACGGAAGTGGTACTAGAGCGAGGAAGGGCATGCACGCGAGAACGAGCTAAAAAACGAAGAAACAGGGCTGCCAGTGGCAGACAGTAGCGCGCCTGCGCTAAAGCTTAGCGCGCCCGCGCTAGCTACTGTCCCCACTAGCGCGCCTGCGCTAGTTTAGCGCGGCCGCGCCCAGCAGAGCTGTTCCGGGCCGATTTTTGGAGCTTTTCTGATGGATTTTAGAAGCGGTCGAGGCCCGGTTGACTTGGTCAATGTATTTTAATTTCTCATGTGAAAAACCCTAGCCTCCAAGTAGTTTTTTTTCGTAGAATATCGGATTATAGTTTTATCAGTTTTTCTCTTGCAATCAAGCACATTATCAGTTTTGTATTGGATCGTTCTTCGCGAGGAAGTGACAGTTTCGAGCGAGATCGTGAACATCAAATCTGTAACGTTGTGTTCTTTATTATTAATTCAAGTATTTTTATTCCGTTTAATTCTCGTAGTTTATTTAATTTTGTTTTCATTGGAACCCATGATGTCGATTAGTTCGATTATGAACTAACCGCCTTCATGGGATTCTAATGGATTTATCGATGTAGTCTAGTAACGAATATTAATTGCTTGATTGTGAGACGTACATTGATTTCTTTGCATGCGCCGTGCTTATTCTTCTTAGGAGCGTAGCTAACTTCTAAGTTGTTTGTTAATTCTTTCTGAAGCGAGAGTGGATGATTGAATTTAGAACTATGCCATGTAAACATAGGATTATGTGAATGAAGCATAATTTGTGGTAGACTTGAACTATTTTTATCACCCTGTGTAATCACGATAGACGACCTGTTATTAAACCTCTCTGCTTACACTACCGCTATAGAGATATAGGGTCTGAGCTTTGTTGGTGTCCATGAGATTTCTGTCTTAATTGTGGATTTTGATTGGTATGATATGTGTGCAACGAGAGTTGGCATGTATTACTTTCGTGTTGTCTGATTAGGATCAACAGTCGCATGTTAATCAGTAATTTCAATTCTAGATGAATTCGATAATGAAGTTAGAATCCCATGTGTTTTCCTATTCTGAATTTGATTAGTAAATTTAGTTATTAGTATAAAAGAACCCATCCTTGTTAATTGTCTTGGCAGTGAAAATTACTCATACATTGTTGCATAGGTGTGTATTCTTAATTCACCAGTCTCTGTGGGAACGAACAAATATATTACTTATGATCACGTGCGCTTGCGTGTAGATTTTTGCGAACAAGCTACAAGTTGTTTTCAACTTCAAACGAGTCTGGAATGAAGCTACAAGTTGTTTCCAACTTCAATCTAGTCAATAATGAAGCTACAAGTTGTTTCCGGGCTCAAACGAGTTAAGAATGAAATTACAAGTTGACTACAATTTTAAACAACCGAAAATGAAGCTACAAGTTGTTTTTAACTACAAACGAGTCTGGAATAAAGCTAAAACTTGTTTCCAACTTCAATCTACCAATAATGAAGCTACAAGTTGTTTCCGAGCTCAAACGAGTCAAGAATGAAACTACAAGTTTATTCCAATTTCAAACAACCGAAAATGAATGTAAAAGTTGTTGTCAACTTCAAACGAGTCTGGAATGAAGCTACAAGTTGTTTCCAAATTCAATCTAGTCAATAATGTAGCTACAAGTTGTGTCCGGGCTCAAACGAGTCAAGAATGAAATTACAAGTTGATTACAATTTAAAACAACCAAAAATGAAGCTACAAGTTGTTTTAAACTACAAACGAGTCTAGAATAAAGCTAAAACTTGTTTCCAACTTCAATCTACCAATAATGAAGCTACAAGTTGTTTCTGGGCTCAAACGAGTCAAGAATGAAACTACAAGTTGATTACAATTTCAAACAACCGAAAATGAAGCTACAAGTTGTTTTTAACTTCAAATGAGTCTGGAATGAAGCTACAAGTTGTTTCCAACTTCAATCTAGTCAATAATGAAGCTACAAGTTGTTTCCCGGCTCAGACGAGTCAAGAATGAAACTACAAGTCGATTGCAATCTGAAACAACCGAAAATGAAGCTACAAGTTTTTTTTCAAATTCAAACGAGTCTGGAATGAAGCTACAAGTTGTTTCCAACTTCAATCTAGTCAATAATGAAGCTACAAGTTTTTCCAGGCTGAAACGAGTCAAGAATGAAATTACAAGTTGATTACAATTTCAAACAACCGAAAATGAAGCTACAAGTTGTTTTTAACTACAAACGAGTCTGGAATAAAGCTAAAACTTGTTTCCAACTTCAATCTACCAATAATGAAGCTACAAGTTGTTTCCGAGCTCAAACGAGTCAAGAATGAAACTACAAGTTTATTCCAATTTCAAACAACCGAAAATGAATGTAAAAGTTATTTTCAACTTCAAACGAGTCTGGAATGAAGCTACAAGTTGTTTCCAAATTTAATCTAGTCAATAATGAAGCTACAAGTTGTTTCCGGGCTCAAAAGAGTCAAGAATGAAACTACAAGTTGATTACAATTTCAAACAACCGAAAATGAAGCTATGATAAGTGGTATTTATACACACTTATAGGCCTTCATTTCCACTTAAATTGGTTGGGTGTACTTAAGTGTTTAGTGTCTTTTGATGTGTTTTTAGTGTTTTTCTGTACAGGTCACGAGTTGAGGTGATGAAGTGATTTTCTATCATTTTAGGTTGTTTTTGGTGCATTATTTGCAAGAATAGAGAATTGTGGATTCATCACGACTTGGGATTTTGTGGGTACATCTTCTACAAACCCTCACGAGAACACACTCGTCCACTAGAGCTATCTAGGGGTTTAAAGGGCTTGTTGCATGTGCTAAATGCAACCGTGATCACCTACGGAAGTGGTACTAGAGCGAGGAAGGGCATGCACGCGAGAACGAGCTAAAAAACGAAGAAACAGGGCTGCCAGTGGCAGACAGTAGCGCGCCCGCGCTAAAGCTTAGCGCGCCCGCGCTAGCTACTGTCCCCACTAGCGCGCCTGCGCTAGTTTAGCGCGGCCGCGCCCAGCAGAGCTGTTCCGGGCCGATTTTTGGAGCTTTTCTGACGGATTTTAGAAGCGGTCGAGGCCCGGTTGACTTGGTCAATGTATTTTAATTTCTCATGTGAAAAACCCTAGCCTCCAAGTAGTTTTTTTTCGTAGAATATCGGATTATAGTTTTATCAGTTTTTCTCTTGTAATCAAGCACATTATCAGTTTTGTATTGGATCGTTCTTCGCGAGGAAGTGACAGTTTCGAGCGAGATCGTGAACATCAAATCTGTAACATTGTGTTCTTTATTATTAATTCAAGTATTTTTATTCCGTTTAATTCTCGTAGTTTATTTATCATGTTTTCATTAGAACCCATGATGTCGATTAGTTCGATTATGAACTAACCGCCTTCATGGGATTCTAATGGATTTATCGATGTAGTCTAGTAACGAATATTAATTGCTTGATTGTGTGACGTACGTTGATTTCTTTGCATGCGCCGTGCTTATTCTTCTTAGGAGCGTAGCTAACTTCTAAGTTGTTTGTTAATTCTTTCTGAAGCGAGAGTGGATGATTGAATTTAGAACTATGTCATGTAAACATAGGATTATGTGAATGAAGCATAATTTGTGGTAGACTTGAACTATTTTTATCACCCTGTGTAATCACGATAGACGACCTGTTATTAAACCTCTCTGCTTACACTACCGCTATAGAGATATAGGGTCTGAGCTTTGTTGGTGTCCATGAGATTTCTGTCTTAATTGTGGATTTTGATTGGTATGATATGTGTGCAACGAGAGTTGGCATGTATTACTTTCGTGTTGTCTGATTAGGATCAACAGTCGCATGTTAATCAGTAATTTCAATTCTAGATGAATTCGATAATGAAGTTAGAATCCCATGTGTTTTCCTATTCTGAATTTGATTAGTAAATTTAGTTATTAGTATAAAAGAACCCATCCTTGTTAATTGTCTTGGCAGTGAAAATTACTCATACATTGTTGCATAGGTGTGTATTCTTAATTCACCAGTCTCTGTGGGAACGAACAAATATATTACTTATGATCACGTGCGCTTGCCTGTAGATTTTTGCGAACAAGTTTTTGGCGCCGCTGCCGGGGACTCAGTGTTAATTAATTAGTTTATGTACTTGTCATCAGTGTGCATTAAAATTCACTGACTAGGATTCTATTCTCTTCTCACTTTTCTTCTTTTCTTTATTTCAGGTATTTGGGTCGCGTTTATGCTAACACGTTCTAAAGCTCGTAAGGAAGCAATGGATTCATCTTCTTCTTCTGATTCTGAAACAATGGAATATGCAAGGACAGCAGTTGGTGAGGCGTCACATGAATTTTCTCGTTTGAAAATCAATGATAATCAGGCTGACACAATTGAGCCAGCGATATCAGCCAGGGGTATTCGAATTAAGCCATCAATCATTCTCAGGCTGCAGGATACTATTCAATTTGGGGGGGTCTGTTCTTGAGGACCCAAACCTGCATCTAAGGAAATTCGAGGAATTCATTATTTCATTGGATTTCAGTATCGGACCTAAGGATCTGGTGAAGCTGAGACTCTTTCCATTCACGCTACGTGATGTAGCACGATCGTGGTTTCTCTCGCTCTCGGCAAGCACTACTAATAGTTGGAACAAGTTGGAGAAAATATTTTGTACCAGGTTTTACCCTCTAATTAAAGTATCAGCTATCAGAAACACTGAAAGTAAATTCTCTCAATTCTCGGGAGAATATCTTTGTTTAGCTTGGGACCGGTTCAAGAAAATTCTCGAAAATCTCAATGAAGATGGTATGCCTCCTGGAATGGCAATTCATTATTTCTACAGGGGTCTTAATGGTCAATGTAGAGCAGAGTTAGACGTGGCAGCTGGAGGAAATTTGTGGAGCAAAAGCTTCGATGATGCTTACGAACTGATAGAGAACCTGGCTGCTGCTGAGCACAGAGACCTAAAGTGGAAAATTCCAAAAGAGGAAGAATCAGAGGATGATGAAGCGGTCGAAGTCACTCAGGAACTTCAGATGACTAATTGGCATAGAATTAGAGCTCACTCCGACTCAATTCCTAATGCATGTGGAGACACTTGTCCTCTACTTTCTACCAGTGCGAGTAGCCAATCTGTAATTCAATCACCTACCGATTCAACATTGAATGAAGCACAGTACCGAAGGATAATCCTACGTATTGACGCGGTTAAAGAACGAATCGGTCGCTTTGCTGATATCTTAACAGACTCTCTTGCTGAAGCATTCTTAGCACTAGATGTTAATGTTACTTGGAATTCGTTTGGTTATGGAACGAGGTATCCTCCACAGGATACTTCATCGGAATCGAATTAATTCTTGACTTCACGTCGAGCTAACGACGTTAAACAAGCGCTTCGTGGGAGGCAACCGCGCATTGGAACCATGTTATACTGTTGTAAACATCAAAAACGCAAAAAACGAGAAATTTCGGCCCTGGGTGACAGACACTAGCGCGCCCGCGCTAGTGTCTAGCGCGCCCGCGCTAAGTTGCTCAGCGCGCCCGCGCTGCACTTAGCGCGCCCGCGCTACTGTCTGCCCAGAAGTCGTTTTTCTCACAAAAAAAATATTTTCTTTTCGTTTTTAAAAGCCCACAACCCTAATTTTGCATGCCTAGCCCGAAATATATCCTCCATAACCCTAACTCAGCTCTCAAAATCCTATATAAACACAAAACCCATCTCCGATTCCTATTCTAATTCTATAAACCCTACATATATATATACACATCCATACACACAACCACCATTAAATCTCTCAAACCCACCTCACATAAACCTCTTGCAACTCTAAATCTCTATCAATGGCACCCAAAAGAGCCCGAAGATCACAAGGACCAAGCACCCAAGCCCCTACATCTAGCGATTCTTCCTCGATGGGTGAGGTTGAATTCACCTCCGATGGTGCACGAAACGAGTTTCAACGGCTTATGAATAAGTCGATAGTCAAGGAGAGGGGATTCTTACCCACGGCGGAAGATGGTGATCTCTTGAAGATGATTCAAGAAAGGGGATGGGAGTCTTTTTGCGAGGCTCCGGAGGCGGTTCCCTTGGCCATTATTCGCGAGTTCTATGCTAATACCAAGGAGAATCGCGATGGGTTCACGATGGTGCGAGGAATCCGTGTGGATTATAGTGCGGAGGCGATCCGTAGAGTGATTGGGGGGCGTGCCAAGCGCCGTAATGAAGAAGATTGGGTTGTAGAGAGGATCGGGCGTGCCAAACGCCGGTTTGACGATGATCCGGTTGATCTTGAGCGGTTGGTGTATGATATGTGTGTGCCGGATACGAATTGGAAGATGACAGCACCTCCTTTGCCGGCACATGTTTCTTTTCCGGCAGCCGCTTTGAACCGGTATGCGAAGGCGTGGAACGCCTTCATCTGTGCTAACATCATGCCATCTTCACATGGGCATGAGGTGACGGTGGATAGAGCTATTCTGCTCTTTGGGATTGTCTCGGACAAGTATATTGATCTGGGACATGTTATTCATCAGGGGATTCTGAGGTTCTTACAGGGAGGAACCACTGGTGCCATTCCATACGGCACAATTGTTACGAAGCTATGTCGAGCAAGCGGTGTTCGTTGGCCAGCCAACGAGCAATTACAGTTGCCAGCAGCACCTATTGATCATTCGGCGATCAGTCGGATGACGGAGTGGGATGGAGGAGTTCCCCACCCTCGAGGCCTCGGGTACATATATGATGAGATGCCAGGGGGACGTCCAGGATTTATTAGGAGGGAGCGCACTAGAGCTTCTGGAGCTGGTACTTCACAGACGGAGAGGAGCTCCGAACCGATGGGAGATGTTCATTATCGCCGACTAGCGAGACGGATGGACACTATGCATGATATCCACCAGAGGTTTGCATTTGACTTGACGCAAGCTCTTGGTACTGCTTTCCAGGCACAGGGGGTCGCAGTTCAGTGGCCAGTATTCGGAGCAGGGATGCAGTATCCTCCACCTGATTCACCTCCAGCAGAGGAGGGGGAGGACTCGGACTCCGAGTAGGTATGTGGGTGCTCTAGCCTTTTTATCACTTTCAATGGGGACATTGAAAATTTTAAGTTTGGGGGTGGTAATCTAAGGAAGAGCATATTATTATAATGTAGTTTATTATTGCATGTGTTAGTTAGTTCATGTAGTTCACGTTTATTTTATTTTTCTTTGATTATTTCTCACGTTTTTTTATTTTTCTCACGTTTTCTTTCTATTTTTCTCATTTTTTTTATTTTACATGTTTAGTGGTAATTGTCGTAGTTAGTATCACGAGCATTTGCATGAATTATGAAGTTAAGCCAAGTTAATTGCCTATGATGAGTTATGTACGTAGTTCTTGATTAGTAGTTTCAATTGCAATGCTAGGTTAGTACTTGGAAATTGCTTGTGTTGGAAATTGTAATTCACATATGTTCTTGAGATAGGATTTAGACGAAATTCCATGAATTCTAGGATTGAATTGAACACCCTTCAGCTTAGGTCTGTAATTCTTAAGTTTGGGGGAACTGAGGAGTAGATATACCTTTCTAGAAAAAAAAAGAAAAAAAAAAGAGAAAAAAAAATAGTAGTAAATAAATTCAAAAAAAAAATAAGTGGTAGAATTAACTAGGTTGAGCTCATTAGTACTCGAGCAATTAAGTCTGAGGGGACTTTGTGCCTAACAACCTAAAGCCCTTCGTGGTTTGGGATTGTTGACCCAACGCTCGCTACATGGGTACTAGTGCATAAATCTTTAGGGATCTCAACCATTGCACGGTTAAATAAACCACTAGAATAGAGTGAATAATTGGTGTGTGAAGTCTTGTGGTGTTCGTAACGCATTTACACTGCGAAGCGCTCTGACCTTAGACCGAGCAATTAATCACCAATAAAAAAAAAGAAAAAAAAAATAGTGAATAAAATAGAAGGGTGTGGACATTCTTTGGGACCTTGGCTTTTAGTGGGACTTGAGTGACGGGGTGTTAGTTTTAAACTTTTACGATTCTTGATGGGGATTCTGTGGAAGTAGTAGTTTTTGTCTTGTCTCAATAAAAGAGAATGCTTGCACACACTGGCACTCCACACTTGTAAATAGAGGAGTAATTGACTTAGTAGCGAGAGAGATGAAATTCGAGAACATTAGCACAATCTGAGGTATTATAATTGGCAAGGCAATTACTTCATAGTTCACTCATTCATCACGTAGTTGCATTCATGCATTGCATTGTATTATTGTATAGTGTCGTTGACGCTTGAGGACAAGCATCAGTTTAAGTTTGGGGGTGTGATAAGTGGTATTTATACACACTTATAGGCCTTCATTTCCACTTAAATTGGTTGGGTGTACTTAAGTGTTTAGTGTCTTTTGATGTGTTTTTAGTGTTTTTCTGTGCAGGTCACGAGTTGAGGTGATGAAGTGATTTTCTATCATTTTAGGTTGTTTTTGGTGCATTATTTGCAAGAATAGAGAATTGTGGATTCATCATGACTTGGGATTTTGTGGGTACATCTTCTACAAACCCTCACGAGAACACACTCGTCCACTAGAGCTATCTAGGGGTTTAAAGGGCTTGTTGCATGTGCTAAATGCAACCGTGATCACCTATGGAAGTGGTACTAGAGCGAGGACGGGCATGCACGCGAGAACGAGCTAAAAAACGAAGAAACAGGGCTGCCAATGGCAGACAGTAGCGCGCCCGCGCTAAAGCTTAGCGCGCCCGCGCTAGCTACTGTCCCCACTAGCGCGCCTGCGCTAGTTTAGCGCGGCCTCGCCCAGCAGAGCTGTTCCGGGCCGATTTTTGGAGCTTTTCTGACGGATTTTAGAAGCGGTCGAGGCCCGGTTGACTTGGTCAATGTATTTTAATTTCTCATGTGAAAAACCCTAGCCTCCAAGTAGTTTTTTTTCGTAGAATATCGGATTATAGTTTTATCAGTTTTTCTCTTGCAATCAAGCACATTATCAGTTTTGTATTGGATCGTTCTTCGCGAGGAAGTGACAGTTTCGAGCGAGATCGTGAACATCAAATCTGTAACGTTGTGTTCTTTATTATTAATTCAAGTATTTTTATTCCGTTTAATTCTCGTAGTTTATTTATCTTGTTTTCATTAGAACCCATGATGTCGATTAGTTCGATTATGAACTAACCGCCTTCATGGGATTCTAATGGATTTATCGATGTAGTCTAGTAACGAATATTAATTGCTTGATTGTGTGACGTACGTTGATTTCTTTGCATGCGCCGTGCTTATTCTTCTTAGGAGCGTAGCTAACTTCTAAGTTGTTTGTTAATTCTTTCTGAAGCGAGAGTGGATGATTGAATTTAGAACTATGCCATGTAAACATAGGATTATGTGAATGAAGCATAATTTGTGGTAGACTTGAACTATTTTTATCACCCTGTGTAATCACGATAGACGACCTGTTATTAAACCTCTCTGCTTACACTACCGCTATAGAGATATAGGGTCTGAGCTTTGTTGGTGTCCATCAGATTTCTGTCTTAATTGTGGATTTTGATTGGTATGATATGTGTGCAACGAGAGTTGGCATGTATTACTTTCGTGTTGTCTGATTAGGATCAACAGTCGCATGTTAATCAGTAATTTCAATTCTAGATGAATTCGATAATGAAGTTAGAATCCCATGTGTTTTCCTATTCTGAATTTGATTAGTAAATTTGGTTATTCGTATAAAAGAACCCATCCTTGTTAATTGTCTTGGCAGTGAAAATTACTCATACATTGTTGCATAGGTGTGTATTCTTAATTCACCAGTCTCTGTGGGAACGAACAAATATATTACTTATGATCACGTGCGCTTGCGTGTAGATTTTTGCGAACAAGCTACAAGTTGTTTTCAACTTCAAACGAGTCTGGAATGAAGCTACAAGTTGTTTCCAACTTCAATCTAGTCAATAATGAAGCTACAAGTTGTTTCCGGGCTCAAACGAGTCAAGAATGAAACTACAAGTTGATTACAATTTCAAACAACCGAAAATGAATGTACAAGTTGTTTTCAACTTCAAACGAGTCTGGAATGAAGCTACAAGTTGTTTCCAACTTCAATCTAGTCAATAATGAAGCAACAAGTTGTTTCCGGGCTCAAACGAGTCAAGAATGCAACTACAAGTTGATTACAATTTCAAACAACCGAAAATGAAGCTATGTTAGGTCCTATAAACTCACTATATAAAATGATATAGTGATCACAATCTGTAACACAGTATAACAATATAAGAGATTGAAAACAATAAACTCTTATTCACAAAGCTTGAATGGTTACAAAAACTCTCTCAGTGATTTATATTGTATCACTAAGAGCTGCTTGGGTTCTTAACAATATACTCGATAACTCAACTCATATAGAGTAACCCTAATCTGTGTTTATATAGACACAGTTACAAAATCAATCTCTGATTTGATATCCTATAAATCAACTATGTATTCTATCAATCAAAGAATGCTCCAGTTTTCTGTTTAGTTTCCATAGTCAGGAAATCACTCCTCAGCTTCTATCCTTCCTTGAAGTATATCCGCTTCTGAGCTCTTTCCACGTGTAAACTCTGACGAGTCTTGACTATGTAAACTCTGATCAGACTTTATCAAACTCTGGTCAGACTTTACTAAACTCTGATCAGCTTCAAGCTTAAACTCTGATCATTCCTGTTCTAAAACAAACTTTAAGAACATTAGTAATCATCAATTATATCTAACAATCTCCCCCAACTTGTGCATAAATAAGTTATGTGCAAGTTAACAGATAATTGATGATGTCAAAACAAATAAGTCAAATGCAGCAGAGTTTAACTGTATAACAGAAAACTTTTTAAAACTTACAGATACTTTACTCCTTAGCTTCATAGACACCATTTGCTGTCTTTAGATACCCTCTGAGGAGTTCTTTTTCAGCTTCTTCAAGTACTGTAATCATCTGTCTCTTGATCTCTCTAAGCTCTGGATCTGAAACTCCAGTTTGATAAATTGCAGTTCTGAGATCATATATCTTGTTTCTTCTCAAGTCTCTATCCAGCCTGATATTGTAAGCTTTATCAGACTCTTCATTAAATGCAAGAGTTCTGATTCCAGCTATTGTCACTATTTTTGCTGAATTTTTCTTCATCTCAACCAGCTGTCCTTTTGATTGAGGTATTTAGGAATGAAAGGTCCAGCATTTTTGTTTCCTGTAATACCCATCTTTCTTCTGATTTGATCTTTAAGCAGGTTGGAGATGTGTTGACATGACTTGTTCTTGACTAGAAATATGTGTGAGACATATCTCAATTCCTCCCAGTGTTTAGCATAGAGATCTGCTTCAAGTACTCTAAACACTGTTCCATCAGACATGAAGTAGATAAGAATATTATCTCCTCTGTCATTCTTCACCAGCTGGACTGAATCAAGTTTGTCCATTTTTTCTTGCAATGCTCCAGTCTTGGGAGCACAGAGAGATGAGGGGTGATCTGGTCTTGATCCTATACTCTGATCAAATTTTTCATATTTGGATCCCAGCCCTCCTTTGTCTCTTCCTGCTTTTCGATGAGAGATTGGTTGAATTGAGCCCTTTTCAAAGCTTATCTCAGTCATCAGACTAGGCTTTGCAAATCCAGCTAATGGAGTAATTGTTGGTTTGAACACAGCTTGAGCTTTGTCAGAGGTTGTGTCTTTCTTTGCATCCTTATTAACTTGAGCTATGTCAGAGGTTAATCTTTCTTTTTGAGGTTCTGCAAGATGAGCTTTGTCAGAGATTGCAGCTTCTGTTTTCTTTTCCTTCACAACTTGATCTTTGTCAGAGGTTGTAGACTTCTTCTTATCCCAGCCTTTCTCAAGGTGCTCATCTACTTTGCTCTTGCCCTTGGATGTATATTCATCTTCAGAGTATACCTTTTTGACTGGTAAACTCTGATCAGCAACAGTAGCTTCCTTGATCAATATCCCTTTTTCTTTTGGCTTGGTGGTTGATTTTGCAGACTTTTGAATTTTTCCAGAGTTTATAGCTTCAACATGTTCTTTCTTCAGCTCAGCTTCTTCTGCAGCAATCAACTACAAATCCAAATTGGCTTCTGGGTTTTCTTGTTCAAAAATCAATCTAGCAAGCTCTTCATCAGTCATGGGTTTGTCTGATCCAGTCACTGGTCTTTGCTTAGATCCAGATGTGAAATTATGTGTTGGAGCAGACTTTGTGCTTTGCTTAGACTGTTTCTGACTGTCAAAGTTTGAAACTCTTCCACCAGTCCCTGATTGAAATCTTTTGTGCTTTGTGAAATCATCATCATCATCATCATCATCCTTCTTCTTTCTCTTCAGAGTTTGAGTAGTAGACTTGCATTTGACTTTAGCTACTCTCTCCCCCTTTTTGACTTCATCCTCATCAGGAATCAGTATTGATGTGATCAGAGAAAGTGAAGATTGGATGGCTTCAAGCTGCTTGGACATCTTCTCTTGAGTTGATTCAATGATAGTCATCCTCTTGTCCAGGGATTCATTTGCAGACACCAGCTTCTGAACATTATCTTTCAGAGGTAGTAGAGTCCTTTTCTTCTCCATGTCATTTGTCTCTTTGATATTAGCCACTTCTGTTCTGAGACCATCTATTGATTTAGATGTCTGGGCATGAGCAGGATGAAATGTGTTGAGATAGAGAATTGTGCCTTTGAGGCTTGACATAACATCAGAGTTTGAAATTTTATTCTCTGCCATAGATAAGAATTCTTCAGCTTTAGTTGGCTCCAGAGAATGCTGGTGGCTCAGCCAGAGTTTATCCCATACTTCATTTGGTGGATCAACCTGAAGATCCCTGGGAAGTGGCTCAGAGTCTGTGTTCAGAGTTTGTAGCCTGGCATTATACTGGCTGGTAGACTCCCACTTTTGTTGTAGATGTGACTGAGGAACTTCATTATCATTGTCATCATTGTCATCATCTGAACTTTCATCATCCTCATCATTATCAGATGCAGGATCAGCAACTTTCTCAACAGTGTCTTGAGCAGATTTTTCTTGAGCTTTAGACTGTGATTTGCTAGGCTCTTCACTAGTCTTAGCAAGAGACTGTAGAGCTTCCATAGCTAATTTGTCAGATTCATCAACTACATCAGACTTGTAGTTTTCTGGAGCTGTATCATGAACAATGGCATCCTCAGGAATTTTCATTGGAGAATGAGGAATTGGAGTGGAGGGGCCATGATCAGATAATGGAATTTGAGGATCAGACATTGTTGCTCCAGCTTCAGTTGTAACTGGTTCATCACACCTTATTTCTTCATCTACTTCAGAGGATGTAGTAGATGCTGTAGGAGATGTTAGAGGAACAGCTTGGATAGGAAGCACCATCAGAGCTTGAGAATGTTCAGCAACTGGAGTTGATGGTGTTTGCTCTTCCTCAACTGTAAAGTCTGTTATTTCAGTGATTGGGACTTTTGGCCTATCAGGCTTTTGAGCCCTTCTTTTGAATCTGGCTGGCTTTTGTTGTTGAGGACTGGTCTGAACAGGATCAGAGTTTGTTGGAGGAATAGGTTCAGAGTTTACTGCTTGTGCAGGTGCAAGATCATCATAGTCATAGGCTGCAACAAGCCTCCTTCTTTTCTGCTTTGGAGGAGAAGCAGCTTCAGTGTTTACTGGAATATCAGAGTTTGCTTGGGTCTCAGAGTTTACTTGAGCCTCAGAGTTTAAATGAGCCTCAGAGTTTACTGGCTCATCAGTGTTTGGCTGCACATCAGAGTTTGCTTTCAGAACATGTGTAGCAACAGAGGTTCTTGTTCTTTTGGCAGTGGAGGGGGCTGCATCAGACTTTGCAGCCCTCTTGGACTTGGATGCAGATGTCCTGGCTGCTTGAGAAGAGACTGGAGATTGTTGATTTGCTGGAAGCATGTTCAGTCTATCTCTTATTTGAGCTGGAACTTGTAATGGCCTGAGAACTGGCCTCTTTTCATCTTTAGAGATGAGATCTTTGAAAGCCCTTTTATGCAGCTTAAAAGGTTTGATCTCATCATCAAATGCGACCTCTCCAACAGATGCATTGAACAATAATTGGCAAAAGCGGGAAAAATAGACAACTTGACGATTTTCATGCATTCTTTCACCAATATTTCTAATAATTAATCTACCATAATTGAAATTAGTAGAATAGATCAGAGAATACCCAATTTGCAACATATCCATGGGTATTGCATCCCAGTTGGTGGATTTCTTCTGGAAGGCTCTGGTTATGCAGTCGAAGAAGAAACTCCACTCCTTCCTGAGTCCAGGACGCTTCAATTGGCCCAATTTGTCCAGAGAATCATAGTAGCCCAAGTCAGTCATCATGGTTCTTAGATTTGCATCGCCATTTGTGGTGTAAGTGGAATGCTCAGGTAGGTTAAGAGCTTGACGGACTGTGCCTGGAGTGACAGCATACTCCTCCCCTTCATAAGAGAATATAATGGATGGAGATCCATTTGTACCACCATTATCATAGTGACCCGTCCTCCAAAAATTGATAATTTGGCTTCCAGAGAGTCTGGCAGGAGCTGTAAGGGCTGTGGCTAGAGCACTCTGTGCCAAGAAGCGCTGGAAAGGATGATAATCCCTTGGGGCTTCAGAAGTGTCAAGAATGGCTGCATAGTTGTTGGGGACAAAGTCCACACCTGCATGGGTAAATGTAGTAGTTGCCATTATAACAGAGATTGTGAGTAGAGAAAGGTGTTTGAGAAAAGGTGTAGGAGAAAAGATTTGATTCAGAGAGAAGAGAGTAAGAGTTTGTGAAGAGAGTGTGTGTAATGAGCAATATAATCTGATGTGATAAACTCTTCAGATGTTGTGTAGCTGTACACGCATGGCTCTTTGTTCTCTTGGACACCTGTCAGATTTTAACTGGTAGATGAGAGTTAGTGGGATGGAGAAAAGAAAGTAATAATCATGAGCGCAGTAAAACATGTGCAGTTATAAATGCTGATTACACGTTCTCCTATTAAAATGTTTTTCATGTAAACCCACTAATAATACATCCGTTTGGAATACTCCCTTCATATTCTCTGAATATTTGAACTCCTGAAATGTATAAGAGTTTAGAAAATCAAGATCAAATCTCTCGAATTTTAAACTCTGAGATTTAAATCAAAGAAAATTAATTCTTAATACCTCAGAATACAGACATAATGTATAGAAAATTCATCAAAAAAAATCAGAGTTTTTCATAAAATCCATAGCTCAATAATGTGCTTGTGAAATAATGTGTGTGATTTAACATATGAAATCAGAGACTAGAGAATTTCACAATTTCGTAATTATAAGGTAGACAAGAATAATTTATTTAAACTCTCAAGACATAGACAGTAGGCATACTCTGATGGAGAAATATAAAATAAACTAACCCCCCCCCCCCTTTTTTTTTCTTTTTTTTTTCAAGGACGCTTTTCAGTGTAAATGAATCACGACCTTTAAGGATAATTTTGCAACAGTATTTCTCCAGTAATCAGAGATTGTGACTGGTCACCATAGATTTTAAAATCTTGGCAATTACTTAATACCAGTAAGTGTTTGGGTCTTCCCAGTCACTGTCATATAGACATCTAAGATCTCAAAGGAGTACTATGCTTGTTTGCAGGGGTATGAATATAGCATCAGAGTTTATAATCAGTGTCTAATTTTCTGAGAGAAAATGCAAATTAGTCAGTCTCACTTATAATTAAGATATGTGAAGTAATAGAGTCTCAATGATGTCAATATGCATATAGTGTAAAATAGTAGCACAAAATTGAGATCAGGATTAAAGAACTTAACTGAGATTCATGATTACTAATTCAGATCATGCTCCATAGTATCTTCACAGGTTAAGTGTCTCAGAGAAATAAAATTGAGATCATTTATCAAGATTCAGAGTTTACAAACATCAGAGAATATCGTCAGAGAATGACGTCAGAGAATATCAATCAGAGTATAGCAAACAGAGTATATCATCAGAGAATGTCATCAGAGTTTAACAACCAGAGAATATCATGGCAAATTTGTGAGCAATACATATGGTAATTTGACAATTTAAATTTGAAAGATCTGACCATTATGTTTACTCAGTTCCTGATATCATTCCTAGCTCATTCACCAGCCTAGTAAAGGTTGCTTCACTTAGTGGTTTGGTGAATATGTCTGCTAGCTGCTGTTCAGTAGGAACAAAGTGAAGTTCAATGGTTCCTTCCTCCACATGCTCCCTTATAAAATGATATCTTATACTGATGTGCTTTGTCAGAGAATGTTGAACTGGGTTTCCTGTCATAGCAATAGCACTTTGGTTATCACAATAAATAGGAATTTTAGAAAAGGATAACCCATAGTCCAACAGTTGATTCTTCATCCAAAGAATTTGAGCACAGCAGCTGCCTGCAGCTATATACTCTGACTCTGCTGTTGATGTTGAAATGGACTTCTACTTCTTGCTGTACCAAGAAACAAGTCTTCCACCCAGAAATTGACAACTCCCACTTGTGCTTTTCCTGTCAATTTTGCAGCCTGCAAAATCTGCATCAGAGTATCCAATTAGACTAAAATCTGATTCTCTAGGATACCATAATCCCAATGATGTGGTTCCCTTGAGATATCTGAATATCCTCTTTACTGCAATCAGATGAGGCTCTCTTGGATCTGCCTGAAATCTTGCACATAGACATGTGGCATACATGATGTCTGGTCTACTTGCAGTCAGATAAAGCAAAGATCCAATCATTCCTCTATAGTTTGTGATATCCACTGATGCACCAGTATCTTTGTCTAGTTTGGTTGCTGTTGCCATAGGAGTAGTTGCAGCTGAACTGTCTTGCATACCAAATTTTTTTAAAAGATTTCTGGTATACTTGGCTTGATTTATAAAAATCCCATCTTCAGTCTGTTTAACTTGTAAACCCAGAAAATAACTGAGTTCCCCCATCATGCTCATTTGGTACCTAGACTGCATGAGCTTGGCAAATCTTTGACAGAGTTTAGCATTAGTGGAGCCAAAAATAATGTCATCAACATAGATTTGAACTAAGAGCAGATCATTACCATGATTCAAATAAAACAAGGTTTTATCTATGGTACCTCTAGTAAATCCACTTTCAAGAAGAAATTGAGCCAGAGTTTCATACCATGCCCTTGGAGCCTGCTTTAGTCCATAAAGTGCCTTGTCCAATCTGTAGACATAGTCTGGATGCTTTGGATCCACAAATCCTGGAGGTTGTTCAACATATACCTCCTCATCCAGTTTCCCATTTAGAAAAGCACTTTTTACATCCATCTGAAATACCTTGAATTTCTTGTGAGCAGCATAGGCCAGAAAGATTCTGATTGCCTCCAATCTTGCAACTGGAGCAAATGTCTCATCATAATCAATACCTTCCTGTTGTGAATATCCTTTTGCCACAAGCCTTGCTTTATTCCTTGTGATGACGCCCTCACTGTCAGTTTTGTTTCTGAACACCCATTTTGTACCAACTATGGATCTGTCTTTAGGTCTTGGTACTAGGGTCCATACTTTGTTTCTCTCAAACTCATTTAGCTCCTCCTGCATTGCTTGAATCCAGTCAGCATCTTGAAGAGCTTCCTCCACTTTCTTAGGTTCAGTTTGTGACAGAAAGCAATGATGTAGACACTCATTTGCTGTAGCTGTCCTTGTTTGCACACCTGCTTCTGGATTTCCAATTATTAAATCAGGTGTGTGAGATTTTGTCCACTTCCTAGCATGTGGAAGTTGACCATTTTCATCATTGGATCCTCCCCCTTGATCCATGCTCTCCTGATTCTGTTGATTATTCTCTGTAGCTCCCCCTAAATTTGTGCTATCAGAGTTTGAATCAGTATTCTCTGATGAGTTTGAGTCAGCATTCTCTGATGAGTCTTGGGTAGATTCTGAAACATTCTGATGCTCCCCCTCAACAAGTGCTTCATCATCACGAACTTGTAAATTTTCATCAGAGTTTGCTGTATTTTGTTCACAGTCAGAGTTTGACTGTTCATCAGAGTTTGTCGAATCAGAGAATATTTCTTCATTTTCAAAATGCAATCTTTCATGATCATCCATGTCTGCTAAGCCAATAATTTTCTTGTCATCAAATGACACATGTATGGATTCCATGATCACCTTGGTTCTGAGATTGTAGACTCTGAAGGCCTTTGTTATCAGAGGATAGCCTACAAAAATGCCTTCATCAGCTTTTAAATCAAACTTGGTAAGCTGTTCTGGATGAGTCTTCAATACAAAGCATTTGCATCCAAATATATGAAAGTACTTCAGATTTGGCTTCTTTTTCTTCACCATCTCATATGGGGTCTTGCCATGCTTATTAATCAAGGTTGCATTTTGAGTGAAACAAGCTGTTTGAACAGCTTCTGCCCAGAAATAAGTAGGTAGTTTAGCCTCATCAAGCATAGTTCTGGCAGCTTCTATAAGAGTCCTGTTTTTCCTTTCAACTACACCATTTTGCTGTGGTGTACCAGGTGCAGAGAATTGTTGCACTACACCTCTTTCTTTGCAGAACTCTTCCATTGTTGAATTTCTGAACTCAGTTCTATTATCACTTCTAATGATCTTTACTTTGTCTTCAGATCCATGATCCAGTTGCTTCACATGATCCATCAGATGCAAGGCTGTTTCATCTTTAGTGTGAAGAAAATATACCCAAGTGTATCTGGTATACTCATCAACAATAACAAGAGCATATTTCTTCCTTGCAATGGATGGTACATTAACTGGTCCAAATAGATCAACATGTAGAAGATAATATGGTTTCTTTATTGAGAATTCAGTCTTACTCTTGAAAGATGTCTTTCTCTGCTTGGCCTTTTGACATGAATCACATAATCCATCAGATGTGAGTAGTGATTCAGGGAGTCCTCTCACAAGCTTTTTCTTTATAAGCTCATTTATAGAGTTGAAATTGAGATGTGAGAGTTTCTTGTGCCACTTCCAACTTTCTTCTGCAGAGATTCTTGTAGACAGGCAGATTGCTTTTCCTTCAGAGTTTGTAGGCAAGTGGATTTCATAAATATTCCCATGTCTGTGAGCAATCACTGCCACTTTGCCTGTTGACTTGCTTACTATCTCACTGTGTTCTTCATAGAAATCAACATGATATCCTCTGTCACAGATTTGACTGACAGAGAGTAAATTGTGTTTTAGCCCTTGAACAAGAGCTACATTTGATATGATGACATTTCCAAGATTGATGTTGCCATATCCCAGAGTCCTTCCTATGTTGCCATCTCCGTAAGAAACACTTGGGCCAGCCTTCTCCACAAACTCTGACAGCAGGGACTTATTTCCAGTCATGTGTCCTGAACATCCACTGTCCAAGACTAGAATATTCTTCTTGTTGCCCTGCAATCACAAAGACCACTAATTGTTAGTTTTAAGGACCCAGACTTGCTTGGATCCCTTGGCCTTATTAAGTTTGTTAGCTTTTGCAGCGGAATAATTATTATTATCAGAGTATGAGTTAACAGACTTTGCAACAGAGTTTGTACTGGAAACAGAGTTTGTACTTGCAGAGTTTTTATTAACCTTTAAAGAAGGTTTCAATTGATAATAATCATAATACAAACTATGATATTCTTTGCAAGTATAAATAGAATGCCATAAACTACCACAATGAAAACATGGATCTTGTGGTTTATATCTAATACTACTTTTTCTAACTCCAGACTTTGTAGGTAAAGAGTTAATGTCCTTGTTCTTCCTGCAAAAATTAGCAAGATGATTAGTATTCCCACAGTTATGGCATGTCTTCCTAGGTGCATTTGGAATAGGCATGTAGTTATTACTCTTGTCTATTCCAATCTTGCCATTTCTATTTTTCCTAGGCTCCCTGTTTTTGTCATCAGACTTTACCTCTTTAAGCTTATGTTTAAGCTGTTTCTGAGTCATCAGTCCTATGTTAACCTGTTTGGGCTTATCAGATTTTAAATTGTTGTTAATCTCTGATTTTGGTCTATTCTGTTTAGACTTAGAGGATTCAGCAACAAATTTAACAGGTTTAACCTTAGGTTTTTGAGTTTTAACAAACTCTGTTTTTGATGACTCAGCTTCTGAGTTATCAGTGTAACCTAGTCCCTTCTTCCAGTTTCCACTACCTAAGATATCCTGAGTAGTTTTGCCTGAATTAGTCCATGTCTTAATGATCTCCCTTTCCTTAGCAAGTTCTGATTGAAGAGATGCATACCTCTTTAATAATTCATCTTTGATAATGACAACATCATCTCTTTCTTTCTGAACTTCCAGCATTTGAACTAATTCTTTTTCTAGATAATCATTCCTTTTCTTCACACTTAGAGTTTCAGATTTTAATCTTTCATTTTCTAAAGTCTGATCTCTAAAGCTGATATGCAAAGTTTTAAGAAACAACCTTAACTCAGTTATATCTTCAGTATCAAAGGCAAGAGTAGAATGAGGTACCTTTGCAGTAGATTCAGAGTTGTTGTCAGTGTTTGCCATCAGAGCATAATTGACTTCTTCCTCTGAATCAGATGTATCTGTCCAGTTTCCTTTCTTGGTGATAAAGGCTTTTTCTTTTTCCTTCTTGGCTTTCTTGCATTCAGATGCAAAGTGACCCTTTTCACCACAGTTGAAACAGGTATACTTGTCAGCCTTTCCAGCTTTCCCTTCCTTGCCCTCATTCTTCTTGAAGTTCTTCTTATCATAAACTCTGTCAGAGTTTCTGTCTTTCCTTGAAAAACTTTTGCCTTTGTTGAACTTTTTGTAAGCCAACTTCTTGAAGCTTTTCACCATCAATGCTGCTAACTGCATCATCTCACCATCACTGTCATCAGAGTCTGAGACATCAGAGTTTGAGTCATCAGAGTTTGATGACTCAATGTCAGACTTTGTGACATGAGCTTTTCCTTTGCTCTTAGCAGCTTCCTCTTGAACATTCAGAGCAATAGACTTTGATTTGCCTCCATGACGTTTGCTTCTTTGCTCCATCTCAAGTTCATGGGTCTTCAGTCTTCCAAAAACATCATCAAGAGACATTTCTCCAAGATCAAGATTATCTCTTATTGTGGTGACTTTCAAATCCCACTTTTCAGGAAGAGCCAGAAGGAATTTGAGGTTTGAATCTTCAAGATCATATTCCTTATTCACCAGAGATAAGTCATTCAACAGTTTGACAAATCTGTCATACAGATCTGTCAAGGACTCACCAGATTTTGAGTCAAAGTGCTCATACTCCTGTGTAAGGATGGTTTTTCTGTTCTTCTTGATGGCTTGAGTTCCTTGACATCTGGTTTCCAGAGCATCCCAGATTTGTTTAGCAGTTTTGCACCCAATCACCCTGTTAGACATTGCATTATCAAGGGCACTGTGTAGAAGGTGTTTCACCTTAGAGTCTTTACCAATTGACAAGATGTCCTCAGGGGTATAATCTTTCTTTTCTTTTGGAACCATCTTCTGAGGTTCATCTGCAAGCCCAACAGAGAGCTTGGTGGGCATATGTGGTCCATCATAGATCCTGTCAAGGTATTCAGGATCAACAGAGTCTAAGAATATGATCATTCTCTCTTTCCAGACTGGATATTCGGATGCCTTAAGGATTGGAACTCTAAAGGATGAAGCTTGTGATTTTTCAGACATGATTGTGATTAAGATCGCACTGTAGTAATCTTAACAGAGCTGGCTCTGATACCACTTGTTAGGTCCTATAAACTCACTATATAAAATGATATAGTGATCACAATCTGTAACACAGTATAACAATATAAGAGATTGAAAACAATAAACTCTTATTCACAAAGCTTGAATGGTTACAAAAACTCTCTCAGTGATTTATATTGTATCACTAAGAGCTGCTGATAGAGCATATATTTATATATGCTTTTATATGATTTTATTCCCATAATTGTAGTATTTTGTAAATAATCGGGTTATTACTAATTGATTTTAAGTGTTTAATGGCAGGAAAATAAATATTCCTAAGTTGGATGAAACTAGCTTATTTGGGCTTGTATTTGATGGAAATTCGGACTTTATGGGCTACCTGCGCAGCAAATCTTGTTTGGGCCATAACTTGAGTTCCGGGCGTCAGAATTAGACGATTCAACAGCCCACGCGAAGATATCGAAATTTTCTACGAGTTTAAAATGGGCCATCAATCAAAATCCAGCTGTAGCAGTCCAGAATCAGGCCTGAAAGTCAGCCCACGAATTTTGTCTCAGAATCCAACTTGTTTTAGGAAATCGGATTTGTTTTTCGAGAAAACCATTAAAAACATTATTATTATTATTATTAGGGTTGGTATCTAGAGAGAGGTATCGAATAGTGTGTATTGAGAGATAGAGAAAAAAGAAAGCTTTGGGAGATAACTTGAGCAAAGATTGAAGGGATTCAGTCCAAGTTCGAGAGATTTCGTCAAGTTGTATTTTCTTCACTCTTGTACTCTTTTGACATGATTTCAGTAATATATATATTCGTGTTTTCTTTAATTGTTATGGGTAACTAATCCTCTAATCCGAGGATTGGGGAGTATTTGTTGGCTTAATATGTTTGTTTGATCTAAGATTGTGGTTTCTCTATGTATGCTAATCTGTCATTGAGCGCTTAACACAGTTATAGGAGTCGCGAACCTGTAATTGTATCTGTAGGATTTATAATGAATCGGGAGAGGATTTATATTTCTTGTACATGATATGACAGACATAACTTAATTAATTAATCGGGAGATTATTAGGCGAGTTGTGAAACAGAAAATCCTTGGTTCGTGATAGCTTGTAATTTGGTTTTGATTGATCATGGGAGTGACTTCAAGGTTAAATTATAGGTATTATTTTGTATCTTGGGAGAGAACATTATAATCAATAGAAGGATTGTTTTTAGCAGAGTAGAGACTTGAATATCACAATTATATTGATTGACATTCATTGTAGCCAGCAAAGAAACCTGATTCTTGGATTGCTTTTTATCATCGTTAATTCACACTTTTAATTGCTTTATTAGTTTAATTTAGTTGATAGTAAAAACCAAAAATTTATTCTCCAAACTTCTAAATAGAAAGAAATAATATACTTGATTTGATATTGTATTCAGTCCTTCCCTGAGAACGAATTTACATAAAATCACTGCAACAAATTGGCGCCGCTGCCGGGGAAGGCAGCAATATTAAGTTTAGGTTAATTATTTCTTATTGTTTAGATTTTATTAAATTTGTTTCCAAGATCTATCTCATTGGTGTTTCGTTTCAGGTACACCTGATATATGCGTAGATCGAAAAGTGTTGGAAATTTCGAACCAGATCCAGAAATCGAGCGCACTTTTCGAGTTAGAAGGCAAGAAGCAAGGAAAAAGAAAGAGGAGGCCAAGATGACTGATAACAATAATGCAAACGAAAATCTCCATGTTATTGTTCCTAATGAGTCATCCATTCAGGATCATGAGACTCCTAATCCTGCTAATTGCATGTACAAGACTCCTGCGATTGGTGCAACTCAATATAACATCAATCCCAGTCTTATTCAGATGGTGAGCAATTCAGCTTTTGAAGGAGACATTGAGAGAGAGGATCCACACCGACATCTCGAGCGCTTCGTGCAAATGTGTGGTTCTTTCAGAATCAATGGGGTTACTGCAGATCAAATTCGTCTTCATATGTTCCCTTATTCTATAAAGGGAAAAGCTTTGGAATGGTTTCAACAGCTTTCAGATACTACTCTAGCTACTTGGGATAATCTTTCTACTGAGTTCTTATCCAAATATTATCCTTCTGACAAGACTCAGCAAATGAGAGCAATTATTCTTACTTTCAAAGCACAACCAGGTGAAGGTTTGTATCAGGCATGGGAGAGATATAAGGCATTGTTGAGAAAGTGTCCACATCATGGTTACGAGGAGTGGATGGTTCTGAGTACTTTCTATGGAGCTCTAAATTCTGATATTCGGCTGAGTTTGGATGTTGCAGCTGGAGGAAATTTTAAAAAAGCACCTGTTACTCAAGCTAAGGCACTTCTCGAGGAATTGGCCTCAAATAACTATGCTTGGGCACCTAGTGGTACAAGCTCAGTGAAATCAGCACAAGACACTGAGATGATGAACTTGCTCACTCTGAAATTGGATGCTCTTACTCAAGAAGTTCGTGGACAAAGGGCAAATGTCAATGCTATTTCTACTCCAATGGAAGGGTATAATGATCCTGGTACTGATCAGTACTTACATGCACAACAATTTCCAGAGGAAGCAGCTTTCATCCAAGGAAGACAATCATGGCCTGTTCAGAATAATTCTTATTACAATCCAAATCAGAGGCCCAACAACAATCTTTCTTACAACAACTATCATGCTGTTAATCCATCATATGCAGCACAGAAGCAGCAACCTCCCGGTTTCCAACCACGTCAGCAGTATCCAAATCAACAACAGTTTCAACCTCCACCAAAGGACAAGAAAGAACCTGCTGATTAGGAAATTGCACTCAGTAAGATGATACAAGGGACGACTGGAGCTTTTGCCAATATGGAGACCAAATTTGAAAAAGTGGAGTCAAGGCTTGATCAGATGGCTTCATCACAAAAGATGTTGGAAGTTCAAATTGGGCAAATTGCTAATAAGGTTGGTGTTCGTGAGCAAGGATCTCTACCTAGTCAACCAGATTTGAAGGGTAATGAGCAATGCAAGGCTATCACTTTGAGGAATGGAAGAGAATTGCCCGAAGTCGAGGCTGTCAAACGTAATGAAAAGGCCCCTTCAAAGAAAGACGAGCTAGTTGAATCTGAGGTTGAAGTTTCAGAAAAGGAAAATGATGAGCAAAAAGAAGATGAAATTGCACCAAAGGTACCAGTGAAACCATATGTTCCTCCAATCCCTTTCCCACAAAGGCTGCATAACAAGAAGTTGGAGAAACAATATGAAAAATTCTTGCAAACCTTTCGGCAATTGCATATAAATATTCCTTTTGCTGATGCCTTGGCACAAATGCCATTATATGCCAAATTTTTGAAGGAGATGTTGTCTAGAAAGCGGAAACTTGAAGATGTGGAAACCATTACTCTCAATGCGGAGTGTAGTGCAGTCATTCAAAAATCAATTCCGCAAAAGTTAAAAGATCCCGGAAGCTTCTCTTTGCCATGCACTATTGGAAAGATGGAGAATATTAAAGCCTTATGTGATTTGGGGGCTAGTGTAAGTTTGATGCCATACTCCATTTGCAAGAGGCTTGGTCTTGGAGAGCTCAAGAAGACAAGAATCTCACTTCAGTTGGCAGATCGTACAATCAAGCATCCTTTGGGAGTCATAGAGGATGTACTTGTCAAGGTAGATAAATTCTTTATTCCTTGTGATTTTGTGGTGTTGGATATCGATGAAGATGTGGAGATGCCCATAATCTTGGGAAGGCCCTTTTTGGCTACTGCTGGAACCACAATCGATGTCAAAGCTGGGAAACTCACACTGAATGTTGGTGATGAAAAGGTTGAGTTCGATCTCAACAAAGCACTGAAGATGCCTTCAATTGACGCTACATGTTTCAATGTTGACATAGTTGATGAGATTGTGAAGAATGATGATGTAGACTTGGAGGACCAAGAACAAGCTCCAACTGACAAAGAAGGTGAGGACAAACTCGCATTAGAGATGCAACAACCAGGTATGCCAATGATTGAGATGGCATTTTCAATTTCAGAGGCACCTCAGGTAGAACTCAAACCTCTTCCTTCTAATCTAAAATATGCTTTTCTTGGTGATAATGAGACATATCCTGTGGTCGTATCTTCTTTACTTGATGATGATGAACTTGAAAAATTGTTAAATGTGCTTAAAAAATTTAAATCATCAATAGGTTGGACAATTCAGGACATCAAGGGAATTAGCCCCGCTCTTTGCATGCATAGGATTGACTTAGAAGATAATCATAAACCAGTGATTGAAGGACAAAGAAGATTAAATCCTAACTTGCAAGATGTGGTAAAAAAGGAGATAACTAAGTTGTTAGATGCGGGTATTATATATTCTGTTCCACATAGTAAATGGGTTAGTCCTATTCATGTTGTGCCTAAGAAGGGTGGGATGACTGTTGTGAAAAATGAAAAGAATGAATTAATTCCCACAAGAACTGTAACAGGTTGGAGAGTCTGTATTGATTATAGGAAATTAAATAACGCTACTCGTAAGGATCACTTTCCCCTCCCATTTATTGATCAAATGTTAGAAAGACTTGCAGGTAATGAGTATTATAATTTCCTAGATGGTTTCTCAGGATATTTTCAGATTCCTATTGCTCCTGAGGATCAAGAAAAGACAACCTTTACTTGTCCGTATGGCACATTTGCTTATCGTAGGCTACCCTTTGGTTTGTGTAATGGCCCGTCTACGTTTCAACGACTTATGACGGCTATTTTCTCTGATTTTATAGGAAAAACCATGGAAGTCTTCATGGATGACTTCACTGTATATGGTTCTTCCTTTGATACTTGTTTGACTAATCTTTCTCATGTGTTGCAGAGATGTGCAGAAACTAACCTTGTTCTTAATTGGGAGAAGTGTCACTTCATGGTGAAAGAAGGCATTGTGCTTGGGCACAAGATTTCTAGTAAGGGCATTGAGGTGGACAGGGCCAAAATCGAAGTGATTGAGAAGCTACCCCCACCTTCTTCTGTGAAGGGGATTAGAAGTTTTCTTGGACATGCCGGTTTTTACCGTCGTTTTATCAAGGATTTTTCTAAAATTTCTCGCCCTCTTTGTAATTTGCTTGAAAAAGATAGTGATTTTGATTTTGATGATAGTTGTCTTGTTTCTTTTAACAGGCTGAAGAAAGAGCTTACTTCGGCACCTATAATGTCAGCGCCTGATTGGAGCTTGCCTTTTGAACTTATGTGTGATGCAAGTGACTATGCTGTTGGTGCAGTTCTAGGACAAAAGAAGGACAAGCGCATGCACGTGATTTATTATGCAAGCAAGACACTTGATAATGCACAAATCAACTATGCTACTACAGAGAAAGAGCTACTTGCTGTTGTTTTTGCCTTTGACAAATTTAGATCATATCTTGTGGGATCTAAAGTGATTGTTTATACGGATCATGCTGCGATTCGATATTTGATGTCAAAGAAGGATGCCAAGCCTCGTCTAATCCGTTGGATACTTCTACTCCAAGAATTTGATCTTGAAATTCGAGACAAGAAAGGCTCTGAAAATCTAGTAGCTGATCATCTTTCAAGAATGGACCAAGGCGATGGAGTGATAGGTGATGATATGCCTATCAATGAACTATTTCCGGAAGAAGCACTTTTGGTTGTCTCTATGTCTACACCATGGTATGCAGATTTTGTCAATTACATAGTTAGAGGTATTGTGCCATCAGAACTTAATTATCAACAAAAGAAAAAATTTCTTTCTGATGTGAAACATTACTTCTGGGAAGAACCTCTGCTCTATAAAGAATGTGCTGATGGGATTATGAGAAGATGTGTTCCTCACGATGAGATTCCTAATATCCTTAAGCATTGTCATGCTTTGGAGTGTGGTGGGCACAATAGTAGCATGAAAACAGTGGCAAAAATCTGGCAATCAGGATTCTATTGGCCTTCAATGTATCAAGACGCGAGAAATTTTGTTTCCATTTGTGATAGATGTCAAAGGACGGGAAACATATCGAGACGGAATGAAATGCCTTTACAATCTATTCTTGAGGTGGAGATATTCGATGTATGGGGGATAGATTTCATGGGTCCCTTTCCATCATCTTATGGAAACAAGTTTATCTTGGTGGGAGTTGATTACGTCTCAAAATGGGTGGAGGCAATTGCTAGTCCTACCAATGATGCTAGAGTGGTGAAAAAGTTCTTACAAAAGCATGTCTTCACAAGATTTGGAGTGCCCAGAGCTATTATCAATGATGGAGGGTCCCACTTTTGCAATAAACTGATTGAAGATCTTTTGAAAAAGTATGGTGTGACTCAAAAAGTTGCTACACCTTATCACCCTCAAACAAGTGGGCAAACCCTCAAACGAGTGGGCAAGTGGAGATTTCAAATCGAGAGTTAAAGCAAATTCTCGAGAAGACAGTGACGAGTTCTAGAAAGGATTGGTCAAGAAAACTGGATGATGCTTTATGGGCATACCGTACAGCTTTCAAGACACCTATTGGAATGTCTCCTTATAGGTTGATTTTTGGAAAAGCTTGTCATCTACCAGTAGAATTGGAGCATAAAGCATATTGGGCAACAAGATTCTTGAACATGGAGCTAAAAGATGCGGGACTAAACAGGTTGCTGCAACTCAGTGAACTCGATGAATTGAGACTCCAATCCTATGAAAGTGCTGCAAGTTATAAAGAAAAGACCAAATTGTGGCATGACAAGCATATTCAGAAGAAAAATTTCGAAGTTGGACAAAAGGTTCTTTTGTTTAATTCGAGACTTAAACTTTTTCCTGGAAAACTCAAGTCACGATGGTCTGGACCTTTTGAAATTGTCAAAGTGTATCCATATGGTACTATGGCAATTACTCGAGAGGGGTCAGAAATTTTTAAGGTAAATGGTCAGCGCCTCAAGCCATATCTGATCGGGAAAGAGTCACAAGGAGGAGATCATTATCTTCTCACTGATCCTACAAGTTGATCCAGAACAGGCGTCCGGCTAAATGACGTTAACGACAGCGCTTTTTTGGGAGGCAACCCAATATCTCGGTTAGTTATTATATTATATAATATAATTTTTGAATTATTGTAGAAATATATATGTACATATATTATTATTATTATTATTATTATTATTACTATTATTATTATTATTTTTAACTACCACATGGTGCCTTGATAATTTTTGTGAAGTGTTGCAGGAATATAGAAATAATTTTTAATAGCTTTGAAAAAAAAAGAAAAGAAAACAAATAAAAAATGAGGAAAAAGTTACCTGACTGATGGCTGGTGGTGCGTGCCTGGGGTGTGATATTTGTGTTGGGCGTGCATTAGCTACTGGAGGTGCATGCGTTTTTTTTCAACATTATATCTGCTGACCGTGCAGAGTATTGCTCTCCGTGCGAGAGCTACTGACTAAATCCACAATTTTCTCAACAACTTGTACGCTTGATTTTCTTTGAAGTGACTGGGCTTTAATTCTTCACCTTCATCTCATGCAACCATTCAGAAAGCCTAGTCCAGTCCTTAGCCCAAGTGTTGTGGAAGCAGCCCAAGTGTGGAGGCCAGCCCACATGTGATCCTATGCTTTAACAAAAATAATTGGTGGCAGAGGGTTTCGAACCCTGTACCTCAACTTTCACTACACAAGCGCATACCGCTTAGCCAGCGCCCACATTACTTCTAAAGCCAGGACAAATATATATGGAATTGTGCTGCCGACCGTGCTTTAACAGTGCTGACCGTGCGAAACCTACTGACTAAAGCACCTTAATTCTTCAGTCTTGCTTTGAATGCATGCGTGAAAGCCAAGTCCGTGGGCTCAAATGAGGAAGCCCAACATCTCAACAAATACGTTGCGTATGCTTTTGTTTCACTCAAGTGGCAAGTGACATTGTCCCAAAAATAATGGAGGCACGGGGTTTCGAACCCTTAACCTCCCGCATTGTCTAAAGATGAGCCAACCACTTGGCCACCCACGACGCTGTTTCTAAGCCCAGGAATAATGTATTAAGCTGTTGCCTGGCGTTCAGCTTTGCTGCCTTCGGTGCAAAGGCTTCTGGTAGTGTGCGGTTTGTTCACCACAATAGTACGTAACATATATCAGTCCTCTGTTATATTATATTAAATAGACTTTTGTACTATAATAATAATATATTTTCTTTTATTAATAGATTTCTGTTAGCTAATTATTATTTTATATTGCTAATATTGTAAAGTTTGTTAGATATATATTAGTATTATTATTAAATCTATTATTATTATTATTTTTATTCATACTAATTATATGTGCTTTGTATAATATAACCTGTATCTTGTGTTTGTGTCTAACCTAAATCCTGCAGCACCTAGAAATTTTTTTAAAACAGGGAAGAGAAGATTTTCCAATTCATACTCTTCTTTGGATTCAAGAAATTACCAACTCATAATCCTCTCTGGAATCAGTTTTGTGAGATTGTATTTAGCCAGCAAAAGAAGGGTTTGTAGGCTTCAATATTGTAGCTCCGCTTATCAATATCTTGGTCAGTTATGGGTCGTGGCACTGCATCTACTCCTCCTCTGCGGAAGAAACAAAAGCTGGGGGTTGACTCAATTCAACCCACCATTATCAAGTATCCTGCAGTGAAGTTTAGTGGTGAATCACAACGGTCTCTATACACCACATTGTCACAGCGTCCGGTGTTCCCCAATAAATATACAGATATGGATGCTATTGATCTCTTAGGTATTATTCCAGAATTGAAGCATAAACTTGCTAAAGTCGGATGGAGTGATTTACTGAAGATGGATGACCCTTCTTATGCCACTCTTACTCGTGAGTTTCTAAGTTCTTTCATGGTTACTGAAGATGGCTTGTTGTCCTTCCGAATTGCAAATCAGAATCACCAGATTACAAAGGATACATTAGCCAGCATGTTCGGTTGGAAGCTAATTGATACACAACCTCTTCCATCGGATTTTGCTACTCCTTTTTGGCTTCGGATTACTGGATTGCCTGCAACAGAAAGATATGTAGCTCAGAATTCTACCACTTCAAAAATCACGAGCTACTGTTATCGCTATTTTTTGCGACTCCTGTCATATACTATATATGGTCGTGCTGAAAGTAATAATAGGATTCAAGCAGGTGAGCTTGCGTTGTTGTACTACTTTGATGCAGAAATTCCAGTTGATTGGACGACTTTGTTGATTACCAGATTTTTGTATCAAGCAAAGCGACCCAAAGGTGCACTTGTTATTGGTGGCTTTATCACACGTATTGCTACAAAGTTGGGTGTGTTTGATTGCAAGATGACTAATTTAAAGGTTGCGGATGAGTGGGCATCAACTCTGGACGTTGAATATGTGATTGGTATGCATATGTTACATCGCCATCGCAAAATTGGAGGGATAAATCGGGTGCACCCAAAACATGATGTGTTACCTTCGGAGAAGCATGATGCAGAGCCAGTTATACCTCTTGAGCAGCAGATTGCGGAAATAAGGCAAGGCCAAGAAAGGATTGAGAAACAGTTGGCTGACATCTCTGCTTCCCTAGAGAGATATTTTTCACAACATGCATCTTGATATCAGGGCAGTTTTCTTCCTTATCCTTTTAGAGTAGTTTTTGTGTCATTGAGGACATTGACTCATTTAAGTGTGGGGATGTGTTCTCAAGGCGAATAATATCATATTAAAAATATATATAAAAAAAAAAACAACAAAAAAATGAAATAATAAAAAAATTTGTATATTGCCTTGTCTTAAATTTAGGCTATTCATGATAGTTGCATTTAAATTAGAGCATATAGTTATTTAATTTAGCATGCACATTTTTTTTTATTTTTTATTTTTATTATTATAATATTTTCTTTTTAGTTTGCATTTGCACAATTCCATGAATGTTTGTCGACCAAGTCAATTTCCTATGATGAGTTTATTTGCATAATTTCTTGGCTAGTAATCTTGATCATATGTGATGTCTTGCATGCTTAGAAATTGCTTGTGCGGTAACTTGTAATTACATTATAACTGTTCTAGAGGCGAGATTTAGACTAGCTTATTTCTTGAGTCTTAGCTATGAGCCGGGCGTAGAATTTTGACTATTCCCTTTTGAGCTTGGAGTCTATAATTCTTAAGTGAGGGGGAGCTTTGGGATATACATGCCTTTTTAAAATAAAAAAAAAAAAAGAAAAAAAAGATACATGTATTAGCAATAAAGTTCACAAAAAAAAAATGGTGGTAGAATTGACTAGGTTGGGCTCATTAATACTCGAGTAATTAAGTCTGAAGGGACTTTGTGCCTAGTAACCTAAAGCCTTTCATGGTTTGGGATTGCTGACCCAACACTCGCTAAATGGGTATTAGTGCATACATCTTTAGGGATCTCAACCATTGCACGGTCAAATAAGCCACCTAAAGCATGTGTGAACAATTTGGTTGGTGAAGTCTTATGGTGGTCGTACCTCACTTACCCTGAGAAGCGTCCCGACCTTAGACCGAGCATGTACACACCAAATAATAGATATTGAAAAAAAAAAAGAAAAAGAAAAAAAAAAGAGCATATATAAGAGAGGCATGGAAGTTCCTTGGTGACCCTAAGCTGTAGTTGACTCTAATGTAACGAAGTGTTTAAGCATTATTCTTATTAACGACTCATGGCTAAGATTCTGTTGAAGTTTGTTGGTCTCTATTTTGTTTTATTAGAGAGCATGTTGAGCACACACGATGCACTCCGTACTTGCAGTGAAAGAGTTGCACGACTAATATGTGTGATAGATGAAATCCTTGATTGTTGCATATTCTGAGGATTATATGTTGACAAGGTTGATAATTTCATGATTGGGATCTATGCATATTCATTTAGTTTGCATTAATATTAGTTGCATTCTTAAGACTTGGCAGAAAAAAAATGAATTTTGTGGGTACATTCGCTATAGGCCCTCACGAGACCTTACTCGTCCACTAGGGCTGCCTAGGGGTTAAAAGGGCTTGTTGCATATGCCAAATGCAACCGTGATCACCTACGGAAGTGGTATATATCTATTAGGTGTTAGCTAAATTTTATTTTATTTGCCCGAGGACGTGCAAAACACTAAGTGTGGGGATATTTGATAGAGCATATATTTATATATGCTTTTATATGATTTTATTCCCATAATTGTAGTATTTTGTAAATAATCGGGTTATTACTAATTGATTTTAAGTGTTTAATGGCAGGAAAATAAATATTCCTAAGTTGGATGAAACTAGCTTATTTGGGCTTGTATTTGATGGAAATTCGGACTTTATGGGCTACATGCGCAGCAAATCTTGTTTGGGCCATAACTTGAGTTCCGGGCGTCAGAATTAGACGATTCAACAGCCCACGCGAAGATATCGAAATTTTCTACGAGTTTAAAATGGGCCATCAATCAAAATCCAGCTGTAGCAGTCCAGAATCAGGCCTGAAAGTCAGCCCACGAATTTTGTCTCAGAATCCAAGTTGTTTTAGGAAATCGGATTTGTTTTTCGAGAAAACCATTAAAAACATTATTATTATTATTATTATTAGGGTTGGTATCTAGAGAGAGGTATCGAATAGTGTGTATTGAGAGATAGAGAAAAAAGAAAGCTTTGGGAGATAACTTGAGCAAAGATTGAAGGGATTCAGTCCAAGTTCGAGAGATTTCGTCAAGTTGTATTTTCTTCACTCTTGTACTCTTTTGACATGATTTCAGTAATATATATATTCGTGTTTTCTTTAATTGTTATGGGTAACTAATCCTCTAATCCGAGGATTGGGGAGTATTTGTTGGCTTAATATGTTTGTTTGATCTAAGATTGTGGTTTCTCTATGTATGCTAATCTGTCATTGAGCGCTTAACACAGTTATAGGAGTCGCGAACCTGTAATTGTATCTGTAGGATTTATAATGAATCGGGAGAGGATTTATATTTCTTGTACATGATATGACAGACATAACTTAATTAATTAATCGGGAGATTATTAGGCGAGTTGTGAAACAGAAAATCCTTGGTTCGTGATAGCTTGTAATTTGGTTTTGATTGATCATGGGAGTGACTTCAAGGTTAAATTATAGGTATTATTTTGTATCTTGGGAGAGAACATTATAATCAATAGAAGGATTGTTTTTAGCAGAGTAGAGACTTGAATATCACAATTGATTGACATTCATTGTAGCCAGCAAAGAAACCTGATTCTTGGATTGCTTTTTATCATCGTTAATTCACACTTTTAATTGCTTTATTAGTTTAATTTAGTTGATAGTAAAAACCAAAAATTTATTCTCCAAACTTCTAAATAGAAAGAAATAATATACTTGATTTGATATTGTATTCAGTCCTTCCCTGAGAACGAATTTACATAAAATCACTGCAACAGCTGCTAGGGTTCTTAACAATATACTCGATAACTCAACTCATATAGAGTAACCCTAATCTGTGTTTATATAGACACAGTTACAAAATCAATCTCTGATTTGATATCCTATAAATCAACTATGTATTCTATCAATCAAAGATTGCTCCAGTTTTCTGTTTAGTTTCCATAGTCAGCAAATCACTCCTCAGCTTCTATCCTTCCTTGAAGTATATCCGCTTCTGAGCTCTTTCCATGTGTAAACTCTGACGAGTCTTGACTATGTAAACTCTGATCAGACTTTATCAAACACTGGTCAGACTTTACTAAACTCTGATCAGCTTCAAGCTTAAACTCTGATCATTCCTGTTCTAAAACAAACTTTAAGAACATTAGTAATCATCAATTATATCTAACAAGCTACAAGTTGTTTTTAACTTCAAACGAGTCTAGAATAAAGCTAAAAGCTATTTCCAACTTCAATTTACCAATAATGAAGCTACAAGTTGTTTCCGGGCTGAAACGAGTCGAGAATGAAACTACAAGTTGATTCCAATTTCAAACAACCGAAAATGAATGTACAAGTTGTTTTCAACTTCAAACGAGTCTGGAATGAAGCTACAAGTTGTTTCCAACTTCAATCTAGTCAATAATGAAGCTACAAGTTGTTTCCCGGCTCAGACGAGTCAAGAATGAAACTACAAGTCGATTGCAATATGAAACAACCGAAAATGAAGCTACAAGTTTTTTTCCAAATTCAAACGAGTCTGGAATGACGCAACAAGTTGTTTCCAACTTCAATCTAGTCAATAATGAAGCTACAAGTTGTTTCCGGGCTCAAACGAGTCAAGAATGAAAGTACAAGTTGTTTACAATTTCAAACAACCGAAAATGAAGCTACAAGTTATTTTTAACTACAAACGAGTCTGGAATAAAGCTAAAACTTGTTTCCAACTTCAATCTACCAATAATGAAGCTACAAGTTGTTTCCGGGCTCAAACGAGTCAAGAATGAAACTACAAGTTGATTACAATTTCAAACAACCGAAAATGAAGCTACAAGTTGTTTTTAACTTCAAATGAGTCTGGAATGAAGCTACAAGTTGTTTCCAACTTCAATCTAGTCAATAATGAAGCTAAAAGTTGTTTCCCGGCTCAGACGAGTCAAGAATGAAACTACAAGTCGATTGCAATATGAAACAACCGAAAATGAAGCTACAAGTTTTTTTTCAAATTCAAACGAGTCTGGAATGAAGCTACAAGTTGTTTCCAACTTCAATCTAGTCAATAATGAAGCTACAAGTTGTTTCCAGGCTCAAACGAGTCAAGAATGAAACTACGAGTTGATTCCAATTTCAAACAACCGAAAATGAATGTACAAGTTGTTTTCAACTTCAAACGAGTCTGGAATGAAGCTACAAGTTGTTTCCAACTTCAATCTAGTCAATAATGAAGCAACAAGTTGTTTCCGGGCTCAAACGAGTCAAGAATGCAACTACAAGTTGATTACAATTTCAAACAACCGAAAATGAAGCTACAAGTTGTTTTTAACTTCAAACGAGTCTAGAATAAAGCTAAAAGCTATTTCCAACTTCAATTTACCAATAATGAAGCTACAAGTTGTTTCTGGGCTGAAACGAGTCGAGAATGAAACTACAAGTTGATTCCAATTTCAAACAACCGAAAATGAATGTACAAGTTGTTTTCAACTTCAAACGAGTCTGGAATGAAGCTACAAGTTGTTTCCAACTTCAATCTAGTCAATAATGAAGCTACAAGTTGTTTCCCGGCTCAGACGAGTCAAGAATGAAACTACAAGTCGATTGCAATATGAAACAACCGAAAATGAAGCTACAAGTTTTTTTCCAAATTCAAACGAGTCTGGAATGAAGCAACAAGTTGTTTCCAACTTCAATCTAGTCAATAATGAAGCTACAAGTTGTTTCCGGGCTCAAACGAGTCAAGAATGAAATTACAAGTTGTTTACAATTTCAAACAACCGAAAATGAAGCTACAAGTTATTTTTAACTACAAACGAGTCTGGAATAAAGCTAAAACTTGTTTCCAACTTCAATCTACCAATAATGAAGCTACAAGTTGTTTCCGGGCTCAAACGAGTCAAGAATGAAACTACAAGTTGATTACAATTTCAAACAACCGAAAATGAAGCTACAAGTTGTTTTTAACTTCAAATGAGTCTGGAATGAAGCTACAAGTTGTTTCCAACTTCAATCTAGTCAATAATGAAGCTCCAAGTTGTTTCCCGGCTCAGACGAGTCAAGAATGAAACTACAAGTCGATTGCAATCTGAAACAACCGAAAATGAAGCTACAAGTTTTTTTTCAAATTCAAACGAGTCTGGAATGAAGCTACAAGTTGTTTCCAACTTCAATCTAGTCAATAATGAAGCTACAAGTTGTTTCCAGGCTCAAACGAGTCAAGAATGAAACTACAAGTTGATTCCAATTTCAAACAACCGAAAATGAATGTACAAGTTGTTTTCAACTTCAAACGAGTCTGGAATGAAGCTACAAGTTGTTTCCAACTTCAATCTAGTCAATAATGAAGCAACAAGTTGTTTCCGGGCTCAAACGAGTCAAGAATGAAACTACAAGTTGATTACAATTTCAAACAACCGAAAATGAAGCTACAAGTTGTTTTTAACTTCAAACGAGTCTAGAATAAAGCTAAAAGCTATTTCCAACTTCAATTTACCAATAATGAAGCTACAAGTTGTTTCTGGGCTGAAACGAGTCGAGAATGAAACTACAAGTTGATTCCAATTTCAAACAACCGAAAATGAATGTACAAGTTGTTTTCAACTTTAAACGAGTCTGGAATGAAGTTACAAGTTGTTTCCAACTTCAATCTAGTCAATAATGAAGCTACAAGTTGTTTCCCGGCTCAGACGAGTCAAGAATGAAACTACAAGTCGATTGCAATTTGAAACAACCGAAAATGAAGCTACAAGTTTTTTTTCAAATTCAAACGAGTCTGGAATGAAGCAACAAGTTGTTTCCAACTTCAATCTAGTCAATAATGAGGCTACAAGTTGTTTCCGGGCTCAAACGAGTCAAGAATGAAATTACAAGTTGATTACAATTTCAAACAACCGAAAATGAAGCTACAAGTTGTTTTTAACTACAAACGAGTCTGGAATAAAGCTAAAACTTGTTTCCAACTTCAATCTACCAATAATGAAGCTACAAGTTGTTTCCGAGCTCAAACGAGTCAAGAATGAAACTACAAGTTTATTCCAATTTCAAACAACCGAAAATGAATGTAAAAGTTGTTTTCAACTTCAAACGAGTCTGGAATGAAGCTACAAGTTGTTTCCAAATTCAATCTAGTCAATAATGAAACTACAAGTTGTTTCCGGGCTCAAAAGAGTCAAGAATGAAACTACAAGTTGATTACAATTTCAAACAACCGAAAATGAAGCTACAAGTTGTTTTCAACTTCAAACGAGTCTGGAATGAAGCTACAAGTTGTTTCCAACCTCAATCTAGTCAATAATGAAGCTACAAGTTTTTTCTGGGCTCAAACGAGTCAAGAATGAAACTACAAGTTGATTACAATTTCAAACAACCGAAAATGAATGTACAAGTTGTTTTCAACTTCAAACGAGTCTGGAATGAAGCTACAAGTTGTTTCCAACTTCAATCTAGTCAATAATGAAGCAACAAGTTGTTTCCGGGCTCAAACGAGTCAAGAATGCAACTACAAGTTGATTACAATTTCACACAACCGAAAATGAAGCCACAAATTGTTTTTAACTTCAAACGAGTCTAGAATAAAGCTAAAAGCTATTTCCAACTTCAATTTACCAATAATGAAGCTACAAGTTGTTTCCGGGCTGAAACGAGTCGAGAATGAAACTACAAGTTGATTCCAATTTCAAACAACCGAAAATGAATGTACAAGTTGTTTTCAACTTCAAACGAGTCTGGAATGAAGCTACAAGTTGTTTCCAACTTCAATCTAGTCAATAATGAAGCTACAAGTTGTTTCCCGGCTCAGACGAGTCAAGAATGAAACTACAAGTCGATTGCAATATGAAACAACCGAAAATGAAGCTACAAGTTTTTTTCCAAATTCAAACGAGTCTGGAATGAAGCTACAAGTTGTTTCCAACTTCAATCTAGTCAATAATGAAGCTACAAGTTGTTTCCAGGATCAAACGAGTCAAGAATGAAACTACAAGTTGATTCCAATTTCAAACAACCGAAAATGAATGTACAAGTTGTTTTCAACTTCAAACGAGTCTGGAATGAAGCTACAAGTTGTTTCCAACTTCAATCTAGTCAATAATGAAGCAACAAGTTGTTTCCGGGCTCAAACGAGTCAAGAATGCAACTACAAGTTGATTACAATTTCAAACAACCGAAAATGAAGCTACAAGTTGTTTTTAACTTCAAACGAGTCTAGAATAAAGCTAAAAGCTATTTCCAACTTCAATTTACCAATAATGAAGCTACAAGTTGTTTCCGGGCTGAAACGAGTCGAGAATGAAACAACAAGTTGATTCCAATTTCAAACAACCGAAAATGAATGTACAAGTTGTTTTCAACTTCAAACGAGTCTGGAATGAAGCTACAAGTTGTTTCCAACTTCAATCTAGTCAATAATGAAGCTACAAGTTGTTTCCCGGCTCAGACGAGTCAAGAATGAAACTACAAGTCGATTGCAATATGAAACAACCGAAAATGAAGCTACAAGTTTTTTTCCAAATTCAAACGAGTCTGGAATGAAGCAACAAGTTGTTTCCAACTTCAATCTAGTCAATAATGAAGCTACAAGTTTTTTCCGGGCTCAAACGAGTCAAGAATGAAATTACAAGTTGTTTACAATTTCAAACAACCGAAAATGAAGCTACAAGTTATTTTTAACTACAAACGAGTCTGGAATAAAGCTAAAACTTGTTTACAACTTCAATCTACCAATAATGAAGCTACAAGTTGTTTCCGGGCTCAAACGAGTCAAGAATGAAACTACAAGTTGATTACAATTTCAAACAACCGAAAATGAAGCTACAAGTTGTTTTTAACTTCAAATGAGTCTGGAATGAAGCTACAAGTTGTTTCCAACTTCAATCTAGTCAATAATGAAGCTACAAGTTGTTTCCCGGCTCAGACGAGTCAAGAATGAAACTACAAGTCGATTGCAATCTGAAACAACCGAAAATGAAGCTACAAGTTTTTTTTCAAATTCAAACGAGTCTGGAATGAAGCTACAAGTTGTTTCCAACTTCAATCTAGTCAATAATGAAGCTACAAGTTGTTTCCAGGCTCAAACGAGTCAAGAATGAAACTACAAGTTGATTCCAATTTCAAACAACCGAAAATGAATGTACAAGTTGTTTTCAACTTCAAACGAGTCTGGAATGAAGCTACAAGTTGTTTCCAACTTCAATCTAGTCAATAATGAAGCAACAAGTTGTTTCCGGGCTCAAACGAGTCAAGAATGCAACTACAAGTTGATTACAATTTCAAACAACCGAAAATGAAGCTACAAGTTGTTTTTAACTTCAAACGAGTCTAGAATAAAGCTAAAAGCTATTTCCAACTTCAATTTACCAATAATGAAGCTACAAGTTGTTTCCGGGCTGAAACGAGTCGAGAATGAAACTACAAGTTGATTCCAATTTCAAACAACCGAAAATGAATGTACAAGTTGTTTTCAACTTCAAACGAGTCTGGAATGAAGCTACAAGTTGTTTCCAACTTCAATCTAGTCAATAATGAAGCTACAAGTTGTTTCCCGGCTCAGACGAGTCAAGAATGAAACTACAAGTCGATTGCAATATGAAACAACCGAAAATGAAGCTACAAGTTTTTTTCCAAATTCAAACGAGTCTGGAATGAAGCAACAAGTTGTTTCCAACTTCAATCTAGTCAATAATGAAGCTACAAGTTGTTTCCGGGGTCAAACGAGTCAAGAATGAAATTACAAGTTGTTTACAATTTCAAACAACCGAAAATGAAGCTACAAGTTATTTTTAACTACAAACGAGTCTGGAATAAAGCTAAAACTTGTTTCCAACTTCAATCTACTAATAATGAAGCTACAAGTTGTTTCCGGGCTCAAACGAGTCAAGAATGAAACTACAAGTTGATTACAATTTCAAACAACCGAAAATGAAGCTACAAGTTGTTTTTAACTTCAAATGAGTCTGGAATGAAGCTACAAGTTGTTTCCAACTTCAATCTAGTCAATAATGAAGCTCCAAGTTGTTTCCCGGCTCAGACGAGTCAAGAATGAAACTACAAGTCGATTGCAATCTGAAACAACCGAAAATGAAGCTACAAGTTTTTTTTCAAATTCAAACGAGTCTGGAATGAAGCTACAAGTTGTTTCCAACTTCAATCTAGTCAATAATGAAGCTACAAGTTGTTTCCAGGCTCAAACGAGTCAAGAATGAAACTACAAGTTGCTTCCAATTTCAAACAACCGAAAATGAATGTACAAGTTGTTTTCAACTTCAAACGAGTCTGGAATGAAGCTACAAGTTGTTTCCAATTTCAATCTAGTCAATAATGAAGCAACAAGTTGTTTCCGGGCTCAAACGAGTCAAGAATGAAACTACAAGTTGATTACAATTTCAAACAACCGAAAATGAAGCTACAAGTTGTTTTTAACTTCAAACGAGTCTAGAATAAAGCTAAAAGCTATTTCCAACTTCAATTTACCAATAATGAAGCTACAAGTTGTTTCCGGGCTGAAACGAGTCGAGAATGAAACTACAAGTTGATTCCAATTTCAAACAACCGAAAATGAATGTACAAGTTGTTTTCAACTTTAAACGAGTCTGGAATGAAGCTACAAGTTGTTTCCAACTTCAATCTAGTCAATAATGAAGCTACAAGTTGTTTCCCGGCTCAGACGAGTCAAGAATGAAACTACAAGTCGATTGCAATTTGAAACAACCGAAAATGAAGCTACAAGTTTTTTTTCAAATTCAAACGAGTCTGGAATGAAGCAACAAGTTGTTTCCAAATTCAATCTAGTCAATAATGAAACTACAAGTTGTTTCCGGGCTCAAAAGAGTCAAGAATGAAACTACAAGTTGATTACAATTTCAAACAACCGAAAATGAAGCTACAAGTTGTTTTCAACTTCAAACGAGTCTGGAATGAAGCTACAAGTTGTTTCCAACCTCAATCTAGTCAATAATGAAGCTACAATTTTTTTCTGGGCTCAAACGAGTCAAGAATGAAACTACAAGTTGATTACAATTTCAAACAACCGAAAATGAATGTACAAGTTGTTTTCAACTTCAAACGAGTCTGGAATGAAGCTACAAGTTGTTTCCAACTTCAATCTAGTCAATAATGAAGCAACAAGTTGTTTCCGGGCTCAAACGAGTCAAGAATGCAACTACAAGTTGATTACAATTTCACACAACCGAAAATGAAGCCACAAGTTGTTTTTAACTTCAAACGAGTCTAGAATAAAGCTAAAAGCTATTTCCAACTTCAATTTACCAATAATGAAGCTACAAGTTGTTTCCGGGCTGAAACGAGTCGAGAATGAAACTACAAGTTGATTCCAATTTCAAACAACCGAAAATGAATGTACAAGTTGTTTTCAACTTCAAACAAGTCTGGAATGAAGCTACAAGTTGTTTCCAACTTCAATCTAGTCAATAATGAAGCTACAAGTTGTTTCCCGGCTCAGACGAGTCAAGAATGAAACTACAAGTCGATTGCAATATGAAACAACCGAAAATGAAGCTACAAGTTTTTTTCCAAATCCAAACGAGTCTGGAATGAAGCAACAAGTTGTTTCCAACTTCAATCTAGTCAATAATGAAGCTACAAGTTGTTTCCGGGCTCAAACGAGTCAAGAATGAAATTACAAGTTGTTTACAATTTCAAACAACCGAAAATGAAGCTACAAGTTATTTTTAACTACAAACGAGTCTAAAATAAAGCTAAAACTTGTTTCCAACTTCAATCTACCAATAATGAAGCTACAAGTTGTTTCCGGGCTCAGACGAGTCAAGAATGAAACTACAGGTCGATTGCAATCTGAAACAACCGAAAATGAAGCTACAAGTTTTTTTTCAAATTCAAACGAGTCTGGAATGAAGCTACAAGTTGTTTCCAACTTCAATCTAGTCAATAATGAAGCTACAAGTTGTTTCCAGGCTCAAACGAGTCAAGAATGAAACTACAAGTTGATTCCAATTTCAAACAACCGAAAATGAATGTACAAGTTGTTTTCAACTTCAAACGAGTCTGGAATGAAGCTACAAGTTGTTTCCAACTTCAATCTAGTCAATAATGAAGCAACAAGTTGTTTCCGGGCTCAAACGAGTCAAGAATGCAACTACAAGTTGATTACAATTTCAAACAACCGAAAATGAAGCTACAAGTTGTTTTCAACTTCAAACGAGTCTGGAATGAAGCTACAAGTTGTTTCCAACCTCAATCTAGTCAATAATGAAGCTACAAGTTTTTTCTGGGCTCAAACGAGTCAAGAATGAGACTACAAGTTGATTACAATTTCAAACAACCGAAAATGAATGTACAAGTTGTTTTCAACTTCAAACGAGTCTGGAATGAAGCTACAAGTTGTTTCCAACTTCAATCTAGTCAATAATGAAGCAACAAGTTGTTTCCGGGCTCAAACGAGTCAAGAATGCAACTACAAGTTGATTACAATTTCACACAACCGAAAATGAAGCCACAAGTTGTTTTTAACTTCAAACGAGTCTAGAATAAAGCTAAAAGCTATTTCCAACTTCAATTTACCAGTAATGAAGCTACAAGTTGTTTCCGGGCTGAAACGAGTCGAGAATGAAACTACAAGTTGATTCCAATGTCAAACAACCGAAAATGAATATACAAGTTGTTTTCAACTTCAAACGAGTCTGGAATGAAGCTACAAGTTGTTTCCAACTTCAATCTAGTCAATAATGAAGCTACAAGTTGTTTCCCGGCTCAGACGAGTCAAGAATGAAACTACAAGTCGATTGCAATATGAAACAACCGAAAATGAAGCTACAAGTTTTTTTCCAAATTCAAACGAGTCTGGAATGAAGCAACAAGTTGTTTCCAACTTCAATCTAGTCAATAATGAAGCTACAAGTTGTTTCCGGGCTCAAACGAGTCAAGAATGAAATTACAAGTTGTTTACAATTTCAAACAACCGAAAATGAAGCTACAAGTTATTTTTAACTACAAACGAGTCTGAAATAAAGCTAAAACTTGTTTCCAACTTCAATCTACCAATAATGAAGCTACAAGTTGTTTCCGGGCTCAAACGAGTCAAGAATGAAACTACAAGTTGATTACAATTTCAAACAACCGAAAATGAAGCTACAAGTTGTTTTTAACTTCAAATGAGTCTGGAATGAAGCTACAAGTTGTTTCCAACTTCAATCTAGTCAATAATGAAGCTCCAAGTTGTTTCCCGGCTCAGACGAGTCAAGAATGAAACTACAAGTCGATTGCAATCTGAAACAACCGAAAATGAAGCTACAAGTTTTTTTTCAAATTCAAACGAGTCTGGAATGAAGCTACAAGTTGTTTCCAACTTCAATCTAGTCAATAATGAAGCTACAAGTTGTTTCCAGGCTCAAACGAGTCAAGAATGAAACTACAAGTTGCTTCCAATTTCAAACAACCGAAAATGAATGTACAAGTTGTTTTCAACTTCAAACGAGTCTGGAATGAAGCTACAAGTTGTTTCCAATTTCAATCTAGTCAATAATGAAGCAACAAGTTGTTTCCGGGCTCAAACGAGTCAAGAATGAAACTACAAGTTGATTACAATTTCAAACAACCGAAAATGAAGCTACAAGTTGTTTTTAACTTCAAACGAGTCTAGAATAAAGCTAAAAGCTATTTCCAACTTCAATTTACCAATAATGAAGCTACAAGTTGTTTCCGGGCTGAAACGAGTCGAGAATGAAACTACAAGTTGATTCCAATTTCAAAACAACCGAAAATGAATGTACAAGTTGTTTTCAACTTTAAACGAGTCTGGAATGAAGCTACAAGTTGTTTCCAACTTCAATCTAGTCAATAATGAAGCTACAAGTTGTTTCCCGGCTCAGACGAGTCAAGAATGAAACTACAAGTCGATTGCAATTTGAACAACCGAAAATGAAGCTACAAGTTTTTTTTCAAATTCAAAACGAGTCTGGAATGAAGCAACAAGTTGTTTCCAATTCAATCTAGTCAATAATGAAAACTAAAAGTGTTCCGGGCTCAAAGAGTCAAGAATGAAAGTACCAAGTGATTACAATTTAAAAAAACCGAAATGAAGCTACAGTTGTTTTCAACTTCAACGAGTCTGGAATGAAGCTACAAGTGTTTCCAACCTCAATCTAGTCAATAATGAAGCTACAATTTTTTCTGGGCTCAAACGAGTCAAGAATGAAACTACAAGTTGATTACAATTCAAACAACCGAAAATGAATGTACAAGTTGTTTTCAACTTCAAACGAGTCTGGAATGAAGCTACAAGTTGTTTCCAACTTCAATCTAGTCAATAATGAAGCAACAAGTTGTTTCCGGCTCAAACGAGTCAAGAATGCAACTACAAAGTTGATTACAATTCACACAACCGAAAATGAAGCCACAAGTTGTTTTTAAATTCAAACGAGTCTAGAATAAAGCTAAAAGCTATTTCCAACTTCAATTTTCCATAATGAAGCTACAAGTTGTTTCCGGGCATGAAAACGAGTCAAGAATGAAACTACAAGTTGATTCCAATTTCAAACAACCGAAAATGAATGTACAAGTTGTTTTCAACTTCAAACGAGTCTGGGAATGAAGCTACAAGTTGTTTCCAACTTCAATCTAGTCAATAATGAAGCTACAAGTTGTTTCCGGCTCAAACGAGTCAAGAATGAAACTACAAGTCGATTGCAATTTCAAACAACCGAAAATGAAGCTACAAGTTTTTCCAAATTCAAACGAGTCTGGAATGAAGCAACAAGTTGTTTCCAACTTCAATCTAGTCAATAATGAAGCTACAAGTTGTTTCCGGGCTCAAACGAGTCAAGAATGAAATTACAAGTTGATTACAATTTCAAACAACCGAAAATGAAGCTACAAGTTGTTTTTACTACAAAACGAGTCTGGAATAAAGCTAAAACTTGTTTCCAACTTCAATCTACCAATAATGAAGCTACAAGTTGTTTCCGGGCTCAAACGAGTCAAGAATGAAACTACAAGTCGATTGCAATTTGAAACAACCGAAAATGAAGCTACAAGTTGTTTTTTTCAAATTCAAACGAGTCTGGAATGAAGCTACAAGTTGTTTCCAACTTCAATCTAGTCAATAATGAAGCTACAAGTTGTTTCCTTCGGCTCAAACGAGTCAAGAATGAACTACAAGTTGATTCCAATTTCAAACAACCGAAAATGAATGTACAAGTTGTTTTTAACAACTTCAAACGAGTCTGGAATGAAGCTACAAGTTGTTTCCAACTTCAATCTAGTCCAATAATGAAGCTACAAGTTGTTTCCGGGCTCAAACGAGTCAAGAATGAAACTACAAGTTGATTCCAATTTCAAACAACCGAAAATGAAGCTACAAGTTGTTTTCAACTTCAAACGAGTCTGAATGAAGCTACAAGTTGTGTTTCCAACTCAATCTAGTCAATAATGAAGCTACAAGTTTTTTCCGGGCTCAAACGAGTCAAGAATGAAACTACAAGTTGATTACAATTTCAAACAACCGAAAATGAAGCTACAAGTTGTTTTCAACTTCAAACGAGTCTGGAATGAAGCTACAAGTTTTTCCAACTTCAATCTAGTCAATAATGAAGCAACAAGTTGTTTCCTCCCCGGGCTCAAACGAGTCAAGAATGAAACTACAAGTTGATTACAATTTCAAACAACCGAAAATGAAGCTACAAGTTGTTTTTTAACTTCAAACGAGTCTGGAATAAAGCTAAAAGTGTTTCCAACTTCAATCTACCAATAATGAAGCTACAAGTTGTTTCA
>NC_030382.2:7314090-7354010 GCF_001625215.2 Daucus carota subsp. sativus | reverse complement strand
ATGAAGCTACAAGTTGTTTACCGGGCTCAACGATTCAAGAATGGAACTCAAGTTGAGTACAAGTTCAACAACCGAAAATCAAGCTACAAGTTGCTTTAACTTCAAACGAGGCTGGAATTGAAACCTAAAATTTGTTTCCAACTTCCAATTCTATCAGATAATGAAGCTACAATTGTTTTCCGGCTCAACGAGTCAAAATGAAACTACAAGTTGATTACAATTTTCAAAAACCGAAAGCAAGCTTCAAGTTGTTGTTAACTCAAACGAGTATGGAATGAAGCGACAAGTGTTTCCAACGTCAATCTACCAATAATGAAGCTACAAGGTGTTTCCGGGCTCAACGAGTCAAGAAGGAAACTACAAGTTGATCAATTTCAACAACCGAAATGAAGCTAAAAGTTGTTTTTTACTCGAACGAGTTCTGAATGAAGCTAAAAGTTGTTTCGAACTTCCAATCTACCAATAATGAAGCTACAAGTTGTTTACGGCAAAACGAGTCAAGAATGAAACTACAAGTTGATTACATTTCAACAACCGAAATTAAGCTCAAGTTGTTTTAACTTCGAACGAGTCTGGAATGAAGCTACAAGTTGTTTCCAACTTCAATCTCCAATAATGAAGCTACAAGTTGTTTACGGGCTCAAACGAGTCAAGAATGAAACTACAAGTTGATTACAATTTCAAACAACCGAAAATGAAGCTACAAGTTGTTTTTAACTTCAAACGAGTTTGGAATGAAGCTACAAGTTGTTTCCAACTTCAATCTAGCCAATAATGAAGCTACAAGTTGTTTCCGGGCTCAAACGAGTCAAGAATGAAACTACAAGTTGATTACAATTTCAAACAACCGAAAATTAAGCTACAAGTTGTTTTTAACTTCAAACGAGTCTGGAATGAAGCTAAAAGTTGTTTCCAACTTCAATCTACCAATAATGAAGCTACAAGTTGTTTCCGGGCTCAAACGAGTCAAGAATGAAACTACAAGTTGATTACAATTTCAAACAACCGAAAATGAAGCTACAAGTTGTTTTTAACTTCGAACGAGTCTGGAATGAAGCTAAAAGTTGTTTCCAACTTCAATCTACCAATAATGAAGCTACAAGTTGTTTACGGGCTCAAACGAGTCAAGAATGAAACTACAAGTTGATTACAATTTCAAACAACCGAAAATGAAGCTACAAGTTGTTTTTAACTTCAACGAGTCTGGAATGAAGCTACAAGTTGTTTCCAACTTCAATCCAGCCAATGATGAAGCTACAAGTTGTTTCCGGGCTCAAACGAGTCAAGAATGAAACTACAAGTTGATTACAATTTCAAACAACCGAAAATGAAGCTACAAGTTGTTTTTAACTTCGAACGAGTCTGGAATGAAGCTAAAAGTTGTTTCCAACTTCAATCTACCAATAATGAAGCTACAAGTTGTTTACGGGCTCAAACGAGTCAAGAATGAAACTACAAGTTGATTACAATTTCAAACAACCGAAAATGAAGCTACAAGTTGTTTTAACTTCAAACGAGTCTGGAATGAAGCTACAAGTTGTTTCCAACTTCAATCTACCAATAATGAAGCTACAAGTTGTTTACGGGCTCAAACGAGTCAAGAATGAAACTACAAGTTGATTACAATTTCAAACAACCGAAAATGAATGTACAAGTTGTTTTCAACTTCAAACGAGTCTGGAATGAAGCTACAAGTTGTTTCCAACTTCAATCTAGTCAATAATGAAGCTACAAGGTGTTGCCGGACTCAAACGAGTCAAGAATGAAACTACAAGTTGATTTACAATTTCAAACAACCGAAAATGAAGCTACAAGTTGTTTTTAACTTCAAACGAGTATGGAATGAAGCTACAAGTTGTTTCCAACTTCAATCTAGTCAATAATGAAGCTACAAGTTGTTTCCGGGCTCAAACGAGTCAAGAATGAATCTACAAGTTGATTACAATTTCAAACAACCGAAAATCAAGCTACAAGTTGTCTTTAACTTCAAACGAGTCTGGAATGAAGCTAAAAGTTGTTTCCAACTTCAATCTACCAATAATGAAGCTACAAGTTGTTTCCGGGCTCAAACGAGTCAAGAATGAAACTACAAGTTGATTACAATTTCAAACAACCGAAAATGAAGCTAAAAGTTGTTTTTAACTTCGAACGAGTCTGGAATGAAGCTAAAAGTTGTTTCCAACTTCAATCTACCAATAATTAAGCTACAAGTTGTTTACGGGCTCAAACGAGTTAGGAATGAAACTACAAGTTGATTACAATTTCAAACAACCGAAAATGAAGCTACATGTTGTTTTTAACTTCGAACGACTTTGGAATGAAGCTACAAGTTGTTTCCAACTTCAATCTACCAATAATGAAGCTACAAGTTGTTTACGGGCTCAAACGAGTCAAGAATGAAACTACAAGTTGATTACAATTTCAAACAACCGAAAATGAAGCTACAAGTTGTTTTTAACTTCGAACGAGTTTGGAATGAAGCTACAAGTTGTTTCCAACTTCAATCTACCAATAATGAAGCTACAAGTTGTTTACGGGCTCAAACGAGTCAGAATGAAACTACAAGTTGATTACAATTTCAAACAACCGAAAATGAAGCTACAAGTTGTTTTTAACTTCAAACGAGTTTGGAATGAAGCTACAAGTTGTTTCCAACTTCAATCTACCAATAATGAAGCTACAAGTTGTTTACGGGCTCAAACGAGTCAAGAATGAAACTACAAGTTGATTACAATTTCAAACAACCGAAAATGAAGCTACAAGTTGTTTTAACTTCAAACGAGTCTGGAATGAAGCTACAAGTTGTTTCCAACTTCAATCTAGTCAATAATGAAGCTACAAGTTGTTTCCGGGCTCAAACGAGTCAAGAATGAAACTACAAGTTGATTACAATTTCAAACAACCGAAAATGAAGCTACAAGTTGTTTTTAACTTCAAACGAGTCTGGAATGAAGCTACAAGTTGTTTCCAACTTCAATCTAGTCAATAATGAAGCTACAAGTTGTTTCCGGGCTCAAACGAGTCAAGAATGAACTACAAGTTGATTACAATTTCAAACAACCGAAAATCAAGCTACAAGTTGTTTTAACTTCAAACGAGTCTGGAATGAAGCTACAAGTTGTTTCCAACTTCAATCTACCAATAATGAAGCTACAAGTTGTTTCCGGGCTCAAACGAGTCAAGAATGAAACTACAAGTTGATTACAATTTCAAACAACCGAAAATGAAGCTACAAGTTGTTTTTAACTTCAACGAGTCTGGAATGAAGCTAAAAGTTGTTTCCAACTTCAATCTACCAATAATGAAGCTACAAGTTGTTTACGGGCTCAAACGAGTCAAGAATGAAACTACAAGTTGATTACAATTTCAAACAACCGAAAATGAAGCTACAAGTTGTTTTTAACTTCAAACGAGTCTGGAATGAAGCTACAAGTTGTTTCCAACTTCAATCTACCAATAATGAAGCTACAAGTTGTTTCCGGGCTCAAACGAGTCAAGAATGAAACTACAAGTTGATTACAATTTCAAACAACCGAAAATGAAGCTACAAGTTGTTTTTAACTTCGAACGAGTCTGGAATGAAGCTAAAAGTTGTTTCCAACTTCAATCTACCAATAATTAAGCTACAAGTTGTTTACGGGCTCAAACGAGTTAGAATGAAACTACAAGTTGATTACAATTTCAAACAACCGAAAATGAAGCTACAAGTTGTTTTTAACTTCAAACGAGTTTGGAATGAAGCTACAAGTTGTTTCCAACTTCAATCTACCAATAATGAAGCTACAAGTTGTTTACGGGCTCAAACGAGTCAAGAATGAAACTACAAGTTGATTACAATTTCAAACAACCGAAAATGAAGCTACAAGTTGTTTTAACTTCAAACGAGTCTGGAATGAAGCTACAAGTTGTTTCCAACTTCAATCTAGTCAATAATGAAGCTACAAGTTGTTTCCGGGCTCAAACGAGTCAAGAATGAAACTACAAGTTGATTACAATTTCAAACAACCGAAAATGAAGCTACAAGTTGTTTTTAACTTCAAACGAGTCTGGAATGAAGCTACAAGTTGTTTCCAACTTCAATCTAGTCAATAATGAAGCTACAAGTTGTTTCCGGGCTAAAACGAGTCAAGAATGAAACTACAAGATGATTACAATTTCAAACAACCGAAAATCAAGCTTCAAGTTGTTTAACTTCAAACGAGTCTGGAATGAAGCTAAAAGTTGTTTCCAACTTCAATCTACCAATAATGAAGCTACAAGTTGTTTACGGGCTCAAACGAGTCAAGAATGAAACTACAAGTTGATTCCAATTTCAAACAACCGAAAATGAATGTACAAGTTGTGTTTAACTTCAAACGAGTCTGGAATGAAGCTACAAGTTGTTTCCAACTTCAATCTAGTCAATAATGAAGCTACAAGTTGTTTCCAGACTCAAACGAGTCAAGAATGAAACTACAAGTTGTTTACAATTTCAAACAACCGAAAATGAAGCTACAAGTTGTTTTTAACTTCAAACGAGTCTGGAATGAAGCTACAAGTTGTTTCCAACTTCAATCTAGTCAATAATGAAGCTACAAGTTGTTTCCGGGCTCAAACGAGTCAAGAATGAAACTACAAGTTGATTACAATTTCAAACAACCGAAAATCAAGCTACAAGTTGTTTTAACTTCAAACGAGTCTGGAATGAAGCTAAAAGTTGTTTCCAACTTCAATCTACCAATAATGAAGCTACAAGTTGTTTACGGGCTCAAACGAGTCAAGAATGAAACTACAAGTTGATTACAATTTCAAACAACCGAAAATGAAGCTACAAGTTGTTTTTAACTTCAAACGAGTCTGGAATGAAGCTACAAGTTGTTTCCAACTTCAATCTAGTCAATAATGAAGCTACAAGTTGTTTCCGGCTCAAACGAGTCAAGAATGAAACTACAAGTTGATTACAATTTCAAACAACCGAAAATGAAGCTACAAGTTGTTTTTAACTTCAAACGAGTATGGAATGAAGCTACAAGTTGTTTCCAACTTCAATCTACCAATAATGAAGCTACAAGTTGTTTCCGGGCTCAAACGAGTCAAGAATGAAACTACAAGTTGATTACAATTTCAAACAACCGAAAATGAAGCTACAAGTTGTTTTTAACTTCGAACGAGTCTGGAATGAAGCTAAAAGTTGTTTCCAACTTCAATCTACCAATAATGAAGCTACAAGTTGTTTACGGGCTCAAACGAGTCAAGAATGAAACTACAAGTTGATTACAATTTCAAACAACCGAAAATGAAGCTACAAGTTGTTTTTAACTTCAAACGAGTCTGGAATGAAGCTACAAGTTGTTTCCAACTTCAATCTACCAATAATGAAGCTACAAGTTGTTTACGGGCTCAAACGAGTCAAGAATGAAACTACAAGTTGATTACAATTTCAAACAACCGAAAATGAAGCTACAAGTTGTTTTTAACTTCAAACGAGTCTGGAATGAAGCTACAAGTTGTTTCCAACTTCAATCTAGTCAATAATGAAGCTACAAGTTGTTTCCGGGCTCAAACGAGTCAAGAATGAAACTACAAGTTGATTACAATTTCAAACAACCGAAAATCAAGCTACAAGTTGTTTTTAACTTCAAACGAGTCTGGAATGAAGCTAAAAGTTGTTTCCAACTTCAATCTACCAATAATGAAGCTACAAGTTGTTTCCGGGCTCAAACGAGTCAAGAATGAAACTACAAGTTGATTACAATTTCAAACAACCGAAAATGAAGCTACAAGTTGTTTTAACTTCAAACGAGTCTGGAATGAAGCTACAAGTTGTTTCCAACTTCAATCTACCAATAATGAAGCTACAAGTTGTTTCCGGGCTCAAACGAGTCAAGAATGAAACTACAAGTTGATTACAATTTCAAACAACCGAAAATGAAGCTACAAGTTGTTTTTAACTTCAAACGAGTCTGGAATGAAGCTACAAGTTGTTTCCAACTTCAATCTATCAATAATGAAGCTACAAGTTGTTTCCGGGCTCAAACGAGTCAAGAATGAAACTACAAGTTGATTACAATTTCAAACAACCGAAAATGAAGCTACAAGTTGTTTTAACTTCAAACGAGTCTGGAATGAAGCTAAAAGTTGTTTCCAACTTCAATCTACCAATAATGAAGCTACAAGTTGTTTACGGGCTCAAACGAGTCAAGAATGAAACTACAAGTTGATTACAATTTCAAACAACCGAAAATGAATGTACAAGTTGTTTTAACTTCAAACGAGTCTGGAATGAAGCTACAAGTTGTTTCCAACTTCAATCTAGTCAATAATGAAGCTACAAGTTGTTTCCGGGCTCAAACGAGTCAAGAATGAAACTACAAGTTGATTACAATTTCAAACAACCGAAAATGAAGCTACAAGTTGTTTTTAACTTCAAACGAGTCTGGAATGAAGCTACAAGTTGTTTCCAACTTCAATCTAGTCAATAATGAAGCTACAAGTTGTTTCCGGGCTCAAACGAGTCAAGAATGAAACTACAAGTTGATTACAATTTCAAACAACCGAAAATCAAGCTTCAAGTTGTTTAACTTCAAACGAGTCTGGAATGAAGCTAAAAGTTGTTTCCAACTTCAATCTACCAATAATGAAGCTACAAGTTGTTTACGGGCTCAAACGAGTCAAGAATGAAACTACAAGTTGATTCCAATTTCAAACAACCGAAAATGAATGTACAAGTTGTGTTCAACTTCAAACGAGTCTGGAATGAAGCTACAAGTTGTTTCCAACTTCAATCTAGTCAATAATGAAGCTACAAGGTGTTGCCAGACTCAAACGAGTCAAGAATGAAACTACAAGTTGTTTACAATTTCAAACAACCGAAAATGAAGCTACAAGTTGTTTTTAACTTCAAACGAGTATGGAATGAAGCTACAAGTTGTTTCCAACTTCAATCTACCAATAATGAAGCTACAAGTTGTTTCCGGGCTCAAACGAGTCAAGAATGAAACTACAAGTTGATTACAATTTCAAACAACCGAAAATGAAGCTAAAAGTTGTTTTTAACTTCGAACGAGTCTGGAATGAAGCTAAAAGTTGTTTCCAACTTCAATCTACCAATAATTAAGCTACAAGTTGTTTACGGGCTCAAACGAGTTAGGAATGAAACTACAAGTTGATTACAATTTCAAACAACCGAAAATGAAGCTACATGTTGTTTTTAACTTCAAACGACTTTGGAATGAAGCTACAAGTTGTTTCCAACTTCAATCTACCAATAATGAAGCTACAAGTTGTTTACGGGCTCAAACGAGTCAAGAATGAAACTACAAGTTGTTTACAATTTCAAACAACCGAAAATGAAGCTACAAGTTGTTTTTAACTTCAAACGAGTATGGAATGAAGCTACAAGTTGTTTCCAACTTCAATCTAGTCAATAATGAAGCTACAAGTTGTTTCCGGGCTCAAACGAGTCAAGAATGAACTACAAGTTGATTACAATTTCAAACAACCGAAAATCAAGCTACAAGTTGTCTTTAACTTCAAACGAGTCTGGAATGAAGCTAAAAGTTGTTTCCAACTTCAATCTACCAGTAATGAAGCTACAAGTTGTTTCCGGGCTCAAACGAGTCAAGAATGAAACTACAAGTTGATTACAATTTCAAACAACCGAAAATGAAGCTACAAGTTGTTTTTAACTTCGAACGAGTCTGGAATGAAGCTAAAAGTTGTTTCCAACTTCAATCTACCAATAATTAAGCTACAAGTTGTTTACGGGCTCAAACGAGTTAGGAATGAAACTACAAGTTGATTACAATTTCAAACAACCGAAAATGAAGCTACAAGTTGTTTTTAACTTCAAACGACTTTGGAATGAAGCTACAAGTTGTTTCCAACTTCAATCTACCAATAATGAAGCTACAAGTTGTTTACGGGCTCAAACGAGTCAAGAATGAAACTACAAGTTGATTACAATTTCAAACAACCGAAAATGAAGCTAAAAGTTGTTTTTAACTTCGAACGAGTCTGGAATGAAGCTAAAAGTTGTTTCCAACTTCAATCTACCAATAATTAAGCTACAAGTTGTTTACGGGCTCAAACGAGTTAGGAATGAAACTACAAGTTGATTACAATTTCAAACAACCGAAAATGAAGCTACAAGTTGTTTTTAACTTCAAATGACTTTGGAATGAAGCTACAAGTTGTTTCCAACTTCAATCTACCAATAATGAAGCTACAAGTTGTTTACGGGCTCAAACGAGTCAAGAATTAAATTACAAGTTGATTACAATTTCAAACAACCGAAAATGAATGTACAAGTTGTTTTCAACTTCAAACGAGTCTGGAATGAAGCTACAAGTTGTTTCCAACTCCAATCTAGTCAATAATGAAGCTACAAGTTGTTTCCGGGCTCAAACGAGTCAAGAATGAAACTACAAGTTGATTACAATTTCAAACAACCGAAAATCAAGCTTCAAGTTGTTTAACTTCAAACGAGTCTGGAATGAAGCTAAAAGTTGTTTCCAACTTCAATCTACCAATAATGAAGCTACAAGTTGTTTACGGGCTCAAACGAGTCAAGAATGAAACTACAAGTTGATTCCAATTTCAAACAACCGAAAATGAATGTACAAGTTGTGTTCAACTTCAAACGAGTCTGGAATGAAGCTACAAGTTGTTTCCAACTTCAATCTAGTCAATAATGAAGCTACAAGGTGTTGCCAGACTCAAACGAGTCAAGAATGAAACTACAAGTTGTTTACAATTTCAAACAACCGAAAATGAAGCTACAAGTTGTTTTTAACTTCAAACGAGTATGGAATGAAGCTACAAGTTGTTTCAACTTCAATCTACCAATAATGAAGCTACAAGTTGTTTCCGGGCTCAAACGAGTCAAGAATGAAACTACAAGTTGATTACAATTTCAAACAACCGAAAATGAAGCTAAAAGTTGTTTTTAACTTCGAACGAGTCTGGAATGAAGCTAAAAGTTGTTTCCAACTTCAATCTACCAATAATTAAGCTACAAGTTGTTTACGGGCTCAAACGAGTTAGGAATGAAACTACAAGTTGATTACAATTTCAAACAACCGAAAATGAAGCTACATGTTGTTTTTAACTTCAAACGACTTTGGAATGAAGCTACAAGTTGTTTCCAACTTCAATCTACCAATAATGAAGCTACAAGTTGTTTACGGGCTCAAACGAGTCAAGAATGAAACTACAAGTTGTTACAATTTCAAACAACCGAAAATGAAGCTACAAGTTGTTTTTAACTTCAAACGAGTATGGAATGAAGCTACAAGTTGTTTCCAACTTCAATCTAGTCAATAATGAAGCTACAAGTTGTTTCCGGGCTCAAACGAGTCAAGAATGAATCTACAAGTTGATTACAATTTCAAACAACCGAAAATCAAGCTACAAGTTGTCTTTAACTTCAAACGAGTCTGGAATGAAGCTAAAAGTTGTTTCCAACTTCAATCTACCAGTAATGAAGCTACAAGTTGTTTCCGGGCTCAAACGAGTCAAGAATGAAACTACAAGTTGATTACAATTTCAAACAACCGAAAATGAAGCTACAAGTTGTTTTAACTTCAAACGAGTCTGGAATGAAGCTACAAGTTGTTTCCAACTTCAATCTACCAATAATGAAGCTACAAGTTGTTTACGGGCTCAAACGAGTCAAGAATGAAACTACAAGTTGATTCCAATTTCAAACAACCGAAAATGAATGTACAAGTTGTGTTCAACTTCAAACGAGTCTGGAATGAAGCTACAAGTTGTTTCCAACTTCAATCTAGTCAATAATGAAGCTACAAGGTGTTGCCAGACTCAAACGAGTCAAGAATGAAACTACAAGTTGTTTACAATTTCAAACAACCGAAAATGAAGCTACAAGTTGTTTTTAACTTCAAACGAGTATGGAATGAAGCTACAAGTTGTTTCCAACTTCAATCTAGTCAATAATGAAGCTACAAGTTGTTTCCGGGCTCAAACGAGTCAAGAATGAATCTACAAGTTGATTACAATTTCAAACAACCGAAAATCAAGCTACAAGTTGTCTTTAACTTCAAACGAGTCTGGAATGAAGCTAAAAGTTGTTTCCAACTTCAATCTACCAGTAATGAAGCTACAAGTTGTTTCCGGGCTCAAACGAGTCAAGAATGAAACTACAAGTTGATTACAATTTCAAACAACCGAAAATGAAGCTACAAGTTGTTTTTAACTTCAAATGACTTTAGAATGAAGCTACAAGTTGTTTCCAACTTCAATCTACCAATAATGAAGCTACAAGTTGTTTACGGGCTCAAACGAGTCAAGAATTAAATTACAAGTTGATTACAATTTCAAACAACCGAAAATGAATGTACAAGTTGTTTTCAACTTCAAACGAGTCTGGAATGAAGCTACAAGTTGTTTCCAACTCAATCTAGTCAATAATGAAGCTACAAGTTGTTTCCGGGCTCAAACGAGTCAAGAATGAAACTACAAGTTGATTACAATTTCAAACAACCGAAAATGAAGCTACAAGTTGTTTTTAACTTCAAACGAGTCTGGAATGAAGCTACAAGTTGTTTCCAACTTCAATCTAGTCAATAATGAAGCTACAAGTTGTTTCCGGGCTCAAACGAGTCAAGAATGAAACTACAAGTTGATTACAATTTCAAACAACCGAAAATCAAGCTTCAAGTTGTTTAACTTCAAACGAGTCTGGAATGAAGCTAAAAGTTGTTTCCAACTTCAATCTACCAATAATGAAGCTACAAGTTGTTTACGGGCTCAAACGAGTCAAGAATGAAACTACAAGTTGATTCCAATTTCAAACAACCGAAAATGAATGTACAAGTTGTGTTCAACTTCAAACGAGTCTGGAATGAAGCTACAAGTTGTTTCCAACTTCAATCTAGTCAATAATGAAGCTACAAGGTGTTGCCAGACTCAAACGAGTCAAGAATGAAACTACAAGTTGTTTACAATTTCAAACAACCGAAAATGAAGTACAAGTTGTTTTTAACTTCAAACGAGTATGGAATGAAACTACAAGTTGTTTCCAACTTCAATCTACCAATAATGAAGCTACAAGTTGTTTCCGGGCTCAAACGAGTCAAGAATGAAACTACAAGTTGATTACAATTTCAAACAACCGAAAATGAAGCTAAAAGTTGTTTTTAACTTCGAACGAGTCTGGAATGAAGCTAAAAGTTGTTTCCAACTTCAATCTACCAATAATTAAGCTACAAGTTGTTTACGGGCTCAAACGAGTTAGGAATGAAGCTACAAGTTGATTACAATTTCAAACAACCGAAAATGAAGCTACATGTTGTTTTTAACTTCGAACGACTTTGGAATGAAGCTACAAGTTGTTTCCAACTTCAATCTACCAATAATGAAGCTACAAGTTGTTTACGGGCTCAAACGAGTCAAGAATGAAACTACAAGTTGTTTACAATTTCAAACAACCGAAAATGAAGCTAAAAGTTGTTTTTAACTTCGAACGAGTCTGGAATGAAGCTAAAAGTTGTTTCCAACTTCAATCTACCAATAATTAAGCTACAAGTTGTTTACGGGCTCAAACAAGTGAGGAATGAAACTACAAGTTGATTACAATTTCAAACAACCGAAAATGAAGCTACAAGTTGTTTTTAACTTCAAATGACTTTGGAATGAAGCTACAAGTTGTTTCCAACTTCAATCTACCAATAATGAAGCTACAAGTTGTTTACGGGCTCAAACGAGTCAAGAATTAAATTACAAGATGATTACAATTTCAAACAACCGAAAATGAATGTACAAGTTGTTTTCAACTTCAAACGAGTCTGGAATGAAGCTACAAGTTGTTTCCAACTCCAATCTAGTCAATAATGAAGCTACAAGTTGTTTCCGGGCTCAAACGAGTCAAGAATGAAACTACAAGTTGATTACAATTTCAAACAACCGAAAATGAAGCTACAAGTTGTTTTTAACTTCAAACGAGTCTGGAATGAAGCTACAAGTTGTTTCCAACTTCAATCTAGTCAATAATGAAGCTACAAGTTGTTTCCGGGCTCAAACGAGTCAAGAATGAAACTACAAGTTGATTACAATTTCAAACAACCGAAAATCAAGCTTCAAGTTGTTTAACTTCAAACGAGTCTGGAATGAAGCTAAAAGTTGTTTCCAACTTCAATCTACCAATAATGAAGCTACAAGTTGTTTACGGGCTCAAACGAGTCAAGAATGAAACTACAAGTTGATTCCAATTTCAAACAACCGAAAATGAATGTACAAGTTGTGTTCAACTTCAAACGAGTCTGGAATGAAGCTACAAGTTGTTTCCAACTTCAATCTAGTCAATAATGAAGCTACAAGGTGTTGCCAGACTCAAACGAGTCAAGAATGAAACTACAAGTTGTTTACAATTTCAAACAACCGAAAATGAAGCTACAAGTTGTTTTTAACTTCAAACGAGTAGGGAATGAAGCTACAAGTTGTTTCTAACTTCAATCTACCAATAATGAAGCTACAAGTTGTTTCCGGGCTCAAACGAGTCAAGAATGAAACTACAAGTTGATTACAATTTCAAACAACCGAAAATGAAGCTAAAAGTTGTTTTTAACTTCGAACGAGTCTGGAATGAAGCTAAAAGTTGTTTCCAACTTCAATCTACCAATAATTAAGCTACAAGTTGTTTACGGGCTCAAACGAGTTAGGAATGAAACTACAAGTTGATTACAATTTCAAACAACCGAAAATGAAGCTACATGTTGTTTTTAACTTCGAACGACTTTGGAATGAAGCTACAAGTTGTTTCCAACTTCAATGTACCAATAATGAAGCTACAAGTTGTTTACGGGCTCAAACGAGTCGAGAATGAAACTACAAGTTGTTTACAATTTCAAACAACCGAAAATGAAGCTACAAGTTGTTTTTAACTTCAAACGAGTATAGAATGAAGCTACAAGTTGTTTCCAACTTCAATCTAGTCAATAATGAAGCTACAAGTTGTTTCCGGGCTCAAACGAGTCAAGAATGGAACTACAAGTTGATTACAATTTCAAACAACCGAAAATCAAGCTACAAGTTGTCTTTAACTTCAAACGAGTCTGGAATGAAACTAAAAGTTGTTTCCAACTTCAATCTAGTCAATAATGAAGCTACAAGTTGTTTCCGGGCTCAAACGAGTCAAGAATGAAACTACAAGTTGATTACAATTTCAAACAACCGAAAATCAAGCTTCAAGTTGTTTAACTTCAAACGAGTCTGGAATGAAGCTAAAAGTTGTTTCCAACTTCAATCTACCAATAATGAAGCTACAAGTTGTTTACGGGCTCAAACGAGTCAAGAATGAAACTACAAGTTGATTCCAATTTCAAACAACCGAAAATGAATGTACAAGTTGTGTTCAACTTCAAACGAGTCTGGAATGAAGCTACAAGTTGTTTCCAACTTCAATCTAGTCAATAATGAAGCTACAAGGTGTTGTCAGACTCAAACGAGTCAAGAATGAAACTACAAGTTGTTTACAATTTCAAACAACCGAAAATGAAGCTACAAGTTGTTTTTAACTTCAAACGAGTATGGAATGAAGCTACAAGTTGTTTCCAACTTCAATCTAGTCAATAATGAAGCTACAAGTTGTTTCCGGGCTCAAACGAGTCAAGAATGAATCTACAAGTTGATTACAATTTCAAACAACTGAAAATCAAGCTACAAGTTGTCTTTAACTTCAAACGAGTCTGGAATGAAGCTAAAAGTTGTTTCCAACTTCAATCTACCAGTACTGAAGCTACAAGTTGTTTCCGGGCTCAAACGAGTCAAGAATGAAACTACAAGTTGATTACAATTTCAAACAACCGAAAATGAAGCTACAAGTTGTTTTTAACTTCAAATGACTTTAGAATGAAGCTACAAGTTGTTTCCAACTTCAATCTACCAATAATGAAGCTACAAGTTGTTTACGGGCTCAAACGAGTCAAGAATTAAATTACAAGTTGATTACAATTTCAAACAACCGAAAATGAATGTACAAGTTGTTTTCAACTTCAAACGAGTCTGGAATGAAGCTACAAGTTGTTTCCAACTCCAATCTAGTCAATAATGAAGCTACAAGTTGTTTACGGGCTCAAACGAGTCATGAATTAAATTACAAGTTGATTACAATTTCAAACAACCGAAAATGAATGTACAAGTTGTTTTCAACTTCAAACTAGTCTGGAATGAAGCTACAAGTTGTTTCCAACTCCAATCTAGTCAATAATGAAGCTACAAGTTGTTTCCGGGCTCAAACGAGTCAAGAATGAAACTACAAGTTGATTACAATTTCAAACAACCGAAAATGAAGCTACAAGTTGTTTTTAACTTCAAACGAGTCTGGAATGAAGCTACAAGTTGTTTCCAACTTCAATCTAGTCAATAATGAAGCTACAAGTTGTTTCCGGGCTCAAACGAGTCAAGAATGAAACTACAAGTTGATTACAATTTCAAACAACCGAAAATCAAGCTTCAAGTTGTTTAACTTCAAACGAGTCTGGAATGAAGCTAAAAGTTGTTTCCAACTTCAATCTACCAATAATGAAGCTACAAGTTGTTTACGGGCTCAAACGAGTCAAGAATGAAACTACAAGTTGATTCCAATTTCAAACAACCGAAAATGAATGTACAAGTTGTGTTCAACTTCAAACGAGTCTGGAATGAAGCTACAAGTTGTTTCCAACTTCAATCTAGTCAATAATGAAGCTACAAGGTGTTGCCAGACTCAAACGAGTCAAGAATGAAACTACAAGTTGTTTACAATTTCAAACAACCGAAAATGAAGCTACAAGTTGTTTTTAACTTCAAACGAGTAGGGAATGAAGCTACAAGTTGTTTCTAACTTCAATCTACCAATAATGAAGCTACAAGTTGTTTCCGGGCTCAAACGAGTCAAGAATGAAACTACAAGTTGATTACAATTTCAAACAACCGAAAATGAAGCTAAAAGTTGTTTTTAACTTCGAACGAGTCTGGAATGAAGCTAAAAGTTGTTTCCAACTTCAATCTACCAATAATTAAGCTACAAGTTGTTTACGGGCTCAAACGAGTTAGGAATGAAACTACAAGTTGATTACAATTTCAAACAACCGAAAATGAAGCTACATGTTGTTTTTAACTTCGAACGACTTTGGAATGAAGCTACAAGTTGTTTCCAACTTCAAAGTACCAATAATGAAGCTACAAGTTGTTTACGGGCTCAAACGAGTCAAGAATGAAACTACAAGTTGTTTACAATTTCAAACAACCGAAAATGAAGCTACAAGTTGTTTTTAACTTCAAACGAGTATGGAATGAAGCTACAAGTTGTTTCCAACTTCAATCTAGTCAATAATGAAGCTACAAGTTGTTTCCGGGCTCAAACAAGTCAAGAATGGAACTACAAGTTGATTACAATTTCAAACAACTGAAAATCAAGGTACAAGTTGTCTTTAACTTCAAACGAGTCTGGAATGAAGCTAAAAGTTGTTTCCAACTTCAATCTACCAGTACTGAAGCTACAAGTTGTTTCCGGGCTCAAACGAGTCAAGAATGAAACTACAAGTTGATTACAATTTCAAACAACCGAAAATGAAGCTACAAGTTGTTTTTAACTTCAAATGACTTTAGAATGAAGCTACAAGTTGTTTCCAACTTCAATCTACCAATAATGAAGCTACAAGTTGTTTACGGGCTCAAACGAGTCAAGAATTAAATTACAAGTTGATTACAATTTCAAACAACCGAAAATGAATGTACAAGTTGTTTTCAACTTCAAACGAGTCTGGAATGAAGCTACAAGTTGTTTCCAACTTCAATCTAGTCAATAATGAAGCTACAAGGTGTTGCCAGACTCAAACGAGTCAAGAATGAAACTACAAGTTGTTTACAATTTCAAACAACCGAAAATGAAGCTACAAGTTGTTTTTAACTTCAAACGAGTATGGAATGAAGCTACAAGTTGTTTCCAACTTCAATCTAGTCAATAATGAAGCTACAAGTTGTTTCCGGGCTCAAACGAGTCAAGAATGGAACTACAAGTTGATTACAATTTCAAACAACCGAAAATCAAGCTACAAGTTGTCTTTAACTTCAAACGAGTCTGGAATGAAACTAAAAGTTGTTTCCAACTTCAATCTAGTCAATAATGAAGCTACAAGTTGTTTCCGGGCTCAAACGAGTCAAGAATGAAACTACAAGTTGATTACAATTTCAAACAACCGAAAATCAAGCTTCAAGTTGTTTAACTTCAAACGAGTCTGGAATGAAGCTAAAAGTTGTTTCCAACTTCAATCTACCAATAATGAAGCTACAAGTTGTTTACGGGCTCAAACGAGTCAAGAATGAAACTACAAGTTGATTCCAATTTCAAACAACCGAAAATGAATGTACAAGTTGTGTTCAACTTCAAACAAGTCTGGAATGAAGCTACAAGTTGTTTCCAACTTCAATCTAGTCAATAATGAAGCTACAAGGTGTTGCCAGACTCAAACGAGTCAAGAATGAAACTACAAGTTGTTTACAATTTCAAACAACCGAAAATGAAGCTACAAGTTGTTTTTAACTTCAAACGAGTAGGGAATGAAGCTACAAGTTGTTTCTAACTTCAATCTACCAATAATGAAGCTACAAGTTGTTTCCGGGCTCAAACGAGTCAAGAATGAAACTACAAGTTGATTACAATTTCAAACAACCGAAAATGAAGCTAAAAGTTGTTTTTAACTTCGAACGAGTCTGGAATGAAGCTAAAAGTTGTTTCCAACTTCAATCTACCAATAATTAAGCTACAAGTTGTTTACGGGCTCAAACGAGTCAAGAATGAAACTACAAGTTGTTTACAATTTCAAACAACCGAAAATGAAGCTATGTAACATCTGGGATTATCCGTGTAACTATTTTAATGATTAATGAATATTATATGAATTTCTGTGAATTAATTGGTTCCTGTTCTATTTATTTAGTTATACATTTCTGATTAAATTTGAGGAATATCAATTTTTATATGTTCAGTACGAAATATAGTTTATTTAGATATTTTCATATCGATTTATGCATTGTCGTATGATTTTATATTTGATTTATGGATTTAATTACGTATATTACATTTAATTATTAATTATTTTGATTTTACGAAAACCGTCAACTTGTAACGGTACCGAGATTTTATTTCCCGAAAATTTCAACAAAACTCACCTTTAGCTTAATTTGAATATTCCGGACACTTTTCATGTTTTGACTTTTTCGATCCGGAGTACGGTTTGTTCCGGAGCCGGTCCGGCGGAGTTTTTCGGTATTCGATAATTATCTGTTTGTCTCGATAAACGTGAAACTAGATATTTTTAACTTATCCTTATCTTGTAATAATTGCGGTGGGACCCGCATACTAATGACTGATTAAAAAGCCCCGTTTTGATAGTTATCTCGAAAACCGGTACCGATTGGACCCGTTTTATTAGTATAAAGCTATTAAACATTGTATTTTCATGCCATATATGATCCAAAGGGGTACTAATTATTCATAAGTATAAATATTCTTAACCGTACTTTATTTCATTACGAAAATCATAATCTCAGTTAAACACGAGTTTATCGAGAGAGTGTTCTTCGTGTTCTTGAGATTCAAACGAAGATTTGGAAGCGTTATCGGACTCGGATTTTGGCATTCAAGTACTCAAATCGAAGGTTTTGACGAGTAGAATCCAAATCTAGCATCAGTTTTAGTGCAGAAACATCAGGTAGGTTTGGATTTGAGGATTTAAATTCGAATTAAATAAGCTCCAAATAGGGCTTTTTGATTTTGAAGTTGTTTGTGTGATTTGATGATTGTATGTTGTAGATAATCTTATCCTGATCATTTTGGTATATTATATGCTTGATTTGGAGTTCAATAACATAGTTAATTTTAAGTTTAATTATCGAATTCAAAAACTAGGGTTTAAAATTCGTATGAATGTTTTCAATTGGAATTAGGCGTTTCTTATCCGTGAATCTAGTGTTAAATTGGTTGATATGGTTGGATTGAGCATGAAGAGAGGAGTTTGTACGTGCCATCGGTGTAACCGTGTGACCCCTGTAGAAGTCACCGGGTTCTGGGAAAAACGACTCGCCGACGGCGAGTTTGTTTCGAGTTTTTCCGGCCAAATGGCCTATCTCCTGCAAATTTTGAGGCCACTAATCGGTTCCTGGTGGCTGGTATACCTGATCTGGAGATTTTGGTAGGATTATACGGCTGGAAACGCCGTCTCCGACGACTGGGGTGACGGCGGCGGCAAAATTGCCGTTTAGTCACCCAAGTTTCGGAGATGGTGAAGTTTCCACACCCTAGTTTCATTTTTTACCTTTCAAACCCTGAAGTTTCCAAAAGTTGCAATTCAAACCCTGGGCTTTTAAAAAGTTTTAAAAATGATTTCTGATTTAAATTTAATTTCGAAAATCATTTATTTTAATTTCAAAAATTGTTTTTAATTATTTATAAATTCAAAAATAATTCTGATTTAATTTATTAATTAATTTTAATTAGTAATTAATTATTATAATTAGTCAATTAATTTAAATATTAATTGATTAATTGTTTTAATTAATTATTAATTAATTTTAATTGATTTATTAATTAGATTTAATTATTCTAAATGATTTTAAAATTTCGAAAAATAGTTTCGAGCTTTGAAATATTATTCTAAAATATGTGTGAAGCTCGTTAATTGTTTTCAAATGATTTCGGACTTGATTTCGAGTATCCAAATTTGATTATTTATTTATAAAATGATTCTTTGACCCGTTTTAATTCCGAAAAATGTTCTAAAATCCATATTAAAGGCCAGAAAAATCCTTTTTACTTCAAACCTTCTTGGATAAATAAATTTCATTGAATATTTTATATGATATGTGTTGTGTGCTATCTACTTGATGTGCTACGGGTCTACATGAACATTATAGGATTGTTTTGACATATCTTTTGAGCCGTAATGCGAATTTAAATGAAACGAAGGGTAGTTAGGAACTCGTGGCGAAGGTGTGATAATAAGAATAGTATGAGATCATATATTGATAGATGATTGTTGTGATTAGCAGAGAAGCGAGACGTAAAAAGGAAAAGCAAGTGGTGATAGAGTAGTATAGCGAGCAAGCGTAATTGAAACTTGAGATCAGCTATATAAGGCAAGTTCCCTCAGACTTTCCTTCAATTATATGTTGTATCTGTTGTGATTATTTAGTGAACTTTCTGATGAAGTCCTGTGACCTATTGAATTATAGCATGGATTATTTATCCTATTGATTCTTGAACCTTCAACCAAATTTCTTGAACTATTTTATGGATTATTTATCCTATTGATTCTTGAACCTTCAACCAGATTTCTTGAACTATATTATGGATTACTTACCTTATTGAATCTTGAACCTTTGACTGATTCTTTGATACCTGCTACGAAACTTATTTCAATTGTAAACCTTCAATCTTTAAAACTTCCAAATGATTACCATAAGAACCCAATTTCATTTCAAGAATATACCCTCGATACCTCAACCAGTTACCAATCACTCTTCTTTCAGACCGTAACCAGTTGATCAACCCCAAATAGCGTCTGTTATGGCATATACCTTACAGTTGATTGATTCTTTCCATAAACTCCAGTTTCTTGATCTTAACAGCATTCATTTATACTTGGATTCTGTTTGTGAACCTAGAACCCTTCTTCATATAAACGCTACACTTTGAAATGCTTTGCCATCTTATGAGACAATGTTTGATTCTTGTCTAAACCATGAAGCTTTTTCTCATTCCTCCTTTGAGATCCATCTGAGACACTTTGAATAGTAGTCTGCTTCTGCTTCAAACTTTATTTATGATGTCGATGTTTCTATGTTATTGAATAATATTGTTGATCATCTTGATTGTGATAGAATTGGATAGTTTTCTAAACTTGGACCAAATGAATGGTCAGACCAGATGAGTGGTCACTTTAGGCCAATGTGTGCCTTGGATCCAGTAAACGAGCATGGTGGGACCTGCTCGGGGTTAGTGTCTGACTGATCAGCAGCCTAACCTTTGATTTTTAAAAATAAATTTAATATCCAATTCTAATCAATGTTCTAAAAACAAATCTTGGTATTGAGATTGATTCCTTGAGACACTGGTTTCCTTCAGCTTATGATTAATATTGTAAATTGATATTGTTATACTTGCTGAGCTGGTTAGCTCACTCTTGCGATACTCTATGTTCTTTCCAGTGAAATCAGAGAAGGTTGGTAACGATGACTCTCAGGCTAGTGGTAAGGCCAGGATTCCAGGCTGAGAGATGGAGAGAGCTATCGGCAGCACTTGACTTTTGATATATGTATTAGTTTGAATAATGAGACACAAGTGACGTGTAAGCTTGTAAGATTTAAGTTTATATTTTGGGATTTGGGTTTGTAATAATTAAAGTTGTGTTGTGGCTTGTTTTATACTTTAACCTGTTGCGATCCATGGACAGTTAAGGGTCACTGTATATATTATATCATTAATTACAGGTTTATGTTAAGGTGTGGACCCCAAACTTCTGACCCGGGTTTGGAGGGCGTCACAGGTTGGTATCAGAGCGACAGGTTTTAAGTCAATGAAACAAGCCTAGATTGTTAGGTTGGGTAGAAGATTAGGACTAGAAATGAGTGATAGATAGATAGAACGTGAGAGGTGAGTATTAGTGAGAAGTAGGCTCTTGTGCTATCAGGAATTCTTATAGGTGTTCTGTTATATTGATTTGCAGATATTTATGATGTCCGACCCTATCATTCCTCCATATTCACAACATTCAGACACCACAGTTAATGGACCCTCACCTCCTCAGAGACCTGAGCTTCGCCAGCCTGTTTCACCCTCTTTAGAGGATGTGTTGGCCGCAGCAGCAGTTGTTCCATCCAGAAAGATACCCTCGACTTATCATGCTAGGCCTTTTATACGTGGACCCCCACCCAGTACCCTTAGTTCCACCCGAGGTTCTTCTATCCACACTTCTTTCCGTCCTGCATCAGACCCTGTTCCTTATCATGAGTTTGAGGCGATGAGGATGGAGCGTCAGTACTTACTTGGGCAGGTCAGAGAGATGGAGCGTATCATACAGATGATGGACCCTAGTAGAGCTGAACGAGAGCTGAGGCAGAGGATTGTGGATGTAAGAATGAATGCGATGGCAAAGCTTAATACCGTGGCTGAGGGTTATGGTGACTTAGCAGACTGGGCTATTTGGATAATGAAAGAGTTGGACACATTTGGAGGTCCTACTTTTCCTGGGAGCTAAATGATAGTAGTTGTAGAGCGGAGGTGTCAGGTACATTAGTGTGTAGTGTGTAGTATGTATCAGGTCAGCAGATTTTGACATGTATGTATATAGACTAGCGGAGCTGACTAGATGACGGGTATGTGGTTGTGGTTGTCAGCAGATTTTGATATGTATATATAGACTAGCCGAGCTGACTAGATGATAGCCTTGTTGTTGCTGTTGTTGTACTTTACTTTTGACGAAGCGCTTGACGCTTGTATCTCCAGCACCGACTTATATATATCAGCATCTTTTACTTTCCAGTTTTGTCCTTTACTTTATCGCACTTGCTTTACTTTACTTTACTTTCAGTACCAATCATAAACTCTTGTGATAATATTGAACCCTTTTCTTTTATTGCTCTACATTCTGTAAAGAAGCATGCAATTTATTTAGTTAAACAATCTCAAAAATGTTTTCAAAAATGTATAATTCTGTTTTCTCAAAAACTTTTTATAAAAAGAGAATTTGATTTAAAACGACTAAGTGAATTGTTTCTTCTTTACAGAATGCCTCCAACAAGACATACTCGTGCCAACAGTGATCCTGAAGGCACCAATAGCATCAATGATAACAATGATAACCAGAATGTCAACATAGGCCCAGTAGATCCTGCTGTGGCCCAACTAATTCAAATTTTGGCTCAACAAACTGCTCATCTTACCCGACAACAGCAACATCAAGAAAGTCTTAGGGTAACTTTTAAAACTTTTCAGGCAGTTAATCCTCCAGAATTTAAGGGCTCAGCAGATCCTGTTGCAGCCCAAACATGGTTAAAAGAAATGGAAAAGTGTTTTGAATTAGTTCCAGCAAGTGAGGACCAGAAAACAAAGTTTGTCAGTCATTACTTAAAGAATGAAGCAACGTATTGGTGGGAATCTGTGAAGAATATGGAAGGTACAGTTGAGATTACTTGGGAGAGGTTTAAGGAATTGTTTTTAGAAAAGTATTTTCCTAGGTTTCTTCAAGATCAAATGGAGTTGAACTTTTTAGAGTTGAAACAAGGAAATATGTCTGTGGTTGAATATGAGAATAAGTTTGCGGAATTGGCTAGGTTTGTGCCAACGTATGTAGAGACCGATAGGCAGAAGGCAAAGAGGTTCCAGCAAGGTCTGAAACCCTGGATTAGAAGCAAATTAGCTATTTTGCAATTAGAGACTTATGCGGCAGTGGTTGAGAAGGCAATGATTGCGGAGTCTGAGAATGAGCTGTTTCAGAAGTCTAAAGAGGATAAGAAGAGAAAGCCAGACAATAGAGAAGGGCCATCCCATCAAGGGAGGTTCCAGAAGAAAGGGAAATTTCAAGCAGGAAGGAGTTCCAATTTTAAGAAGCAGACTATAGGCGGTAGTGGACAAGGTGGTCGTTTTATTATGGGAAATCAGGCCAGTCAGAAGAGGTCTTCTATACCAAAATGCCAGATATGTGGCAAGAGACATGGGGGAGTGTGCAACAAGCCGAACATAGTGTGCTTTAAGTGCAACCAGAAAGGACATTATTCTAGGGAATGCCAGAACCAATCAGCAATAAGAGATCAGGCGAATAAGAGCTCAACAAGTAAAGCTCCAGCTATAGGATATGCATGTTTCAAATGCGGAAAGCAGGGACATATGGCTAGAGATTGCAAAACATCAGCTTCAGTTAGTAATGCACTTAGAATCATGGGAACTGTTCCAGAAGTGAATGAGCCTCCTAGGGCAAGAGTCTTTGATATGTCAGTGAAGGATGCTATTCAGGATGCCGACGTGGTGGCAGGTACGCTTAATGTAAACTCTTTAAATGCCAAGGTGTTAATTGATTCCGGAGCCACTAGATCATTTATTTCTCAAGCTTTTGTTGATAAGTTGAATTGTCCGATTGAATTGTTGAATGAGGTTATGAATGTAGAGCTAGCTAATCAGGATCGTATTCCCGTTAATCAAGTTTGTCCTGATTGTGAAGTTGAGATTTTAGGAAGTAAGTTTTGCGCCGACTTGATACCTTTCAAGTTGGGGGAATTTGATGTAATCTTAGGGATGGATTGGTTGTCTAAACATAGTGCGCAGATAGATTGTAAAAATAAGAAGGTAATATTAAAGGCACCAGACGATAAGATAATAACGTTTAGAGGACAAAAGCAAGTAAAGAAGTTCTTAACTATGATTCAAGCAAAGAGAATGTTACGTCAAGGATGCGAAGCCTATATTGCCTATGTAATTAATAAAAGTCAAGAACCAGTAAAACTTGAAAATATTCCTGTAGTGAATGAATTTCCAGACGTGTTTCCGGATGAGTTACCAGGACTTCCTCCAGATAGAGAGATAGAATTTGCAATTGATTTGGCACCTGGAACGGAGCCGGTATCCAAAGCCCCGTATAGGATGGCACCCGTAGAGATGAAAGAGTTGGCAAAACAATTACAAGAGTTTTTGGAAAAAGGGAGTGATTAGATCGAGTGTATCCCCATGGGGAGCACCAGTGTTGTTTGTAAAGAAGAAAGATGGAAGTATGAGGTTATGTATAGATTACAGAGAGCTTAATAAGCTTACTATCAAGAATAAATATCCTTTACCCCGTATTGACGACTTGTTTGACCAGTTGAAAGGAGCAGAGTATTTTTCTAAGATTGACCTCAGGTCAGGATACCATCAGCTCAAAATCAAATCTGAGGATATACCTAAGACAGCTTTTAGAACAAGGTACGGTCATTATGAATTTTTAGTGATGGCTTTTGGATTAACGAATGCACCAGCAGCTTTTATGGATTTAATGAATAGAGTCTTTAAGAAGTATTTGGACAAGTTTGTGATTGTTTTTATAGATGATATTCTGATATATTCTAAGACAGCTGAGGAGCATGCGGAACATTTAAGAACAGCCTTAGAGATACTAAGAAAGGAGAAGTTATATGCAAAGTTTTCTAAATGTGAATTTTGGTTACAAGAAGTTCAATTTCTAGGACATATAGTGAGTCGGGAGGGAATCAAGGTAGATCCAGCAAAGATTGAAGCTATAATGAATTGGGAAAGACCAAAGACCCCCACAGAGATCAGGAGTTTCTTGGGGTTAGCAGGTTACTATAGAAGGTTTGTACAGGATTTCTCAAGAATTGCAACCCCATTGACTAAGTTAACTAGAAAGAATGAAAAGTTCATATGGAATGAGAAGTGTGAGGAAAGTTTTCAGGAGTTGAAGAAGAGATTAGTGTCAGCACCAGTATTGTCCCTTCCAGATGATCAAGGGAATTTTGTGATTTATAGTGATGCCTCTTATAAAGGATTAGGATGTGTATTGATGCAACATGATAAAGTTATTGCGTATGCGTCTAGACAACTTAAACCTCATGAACAAAAGTACCCCACTCATGACTTGGAGTTAGCAGCTATTGTATTTGCATTAAAAATATGGAGACACTATCTGTACGGAGAAAAATGTGAGATTTATACAGATCATAAAAGTTTGAAGTACATCTTTACCCAGAAGGAGCTTAATATGAGACAAAGGAGATGGCTAGAGTTGATTAAGGATTATGATTGTACGATTAATTATCATCCAGGAAAAGCCAACGTTGTAGCGGATGCTTTAAGTAGAAAGGAAAGGTTAAACGTATTGACTGTGCCAGAGGAGTTGTATAAAGAGTTCCAAAAGTTGGAAATTGAGGTAAGAATTGATGAACCATCAAAGATAGCGATGTATACCATGACCTTCCAACCAGAGCTATTAGAAAGGATTAAGAAGTGTCAGGAAGAGGTAATGGATCAGGATGTAAACAAGTTAGTAGGAGAAGAGTTATGTACACAGAAAGATGATCAAGGGATTTTTAGATTTTCTTCCAGGATATGGATTCCCCCGGTGACAGAGTTAAAGAATGATATATTGCAGGAAGCACACAATTCCAAATATTCAATTCATCCAGGCAGCACTAAGATGTATAGAGATTTAAAGAAGAACTATTGGTGGCCAGACATGAAAAGAGAGATTGCAGAATGGGTGAGTAAATGCTATACGTGTCAAAGAGTGAAAGCAGAACACCAAAGACCAAGTGGATTATTGCAACCTTTAGATATTCCAGAATGGAAGTGGGAACATATTGCTATGGATTTTATTGTAGGATTACCAAGGACCAAAGCAAACCATGATGCCATTTGGGGTGATAGTGGACAGATTAACCAAGTCAGCTCATTTTCTTCCGATCAATGAGAGATTCTCTTTGGATAAATTAGTTCATATGTACTTGAAAGAGATTGTAGTTCGTCATGGAGTCCCCGTATCCATTGTATCAGATAGAGATCCACGATTTAATTCAAGATTTTGGAAAAGTTTTCAAGAATGCTTGGGTACCAAATTGAATATGAGTACGGCATATCATCCACAAACAGACGGCCAAAGTGAGAGAACTATTCAGACGATCGAGGACATGTTACGTGTTTGCACAATCGATTTCAAAGGCAGTTGGGACGAACATCTACCTTTAGTGGAGTTTGCATATAATAATAGTTATCATGCAAGTATTGGGATGCCTCCTTATGAAGCTCTTTACGGACGCAAATGTCGATCGCCAGTATATTGGGATGAAGTCGGAGAACGCAAGATACTTGGACCGGAATTAGTACAACAAACAAAGGAAGTCGTTGAAAGTATTCAGAAACGACTAATTGCAGCACAGAGTCGTCAACGAAATTATGCAGATCAATTCCGGAAGAACGTAGAATTTGAAGACGGAGAGGCAGTGTTACTGAAGGTGTCACCATGGAAAGGACTGTCCAGATTCGGAAAGAAAGGCAAGCTAAGTCCCCGATACGTGGGGCCATTTGAAATCTTGAGGCGTGTAGGCAAAGTAGCATACGAATTGGCGTTACCCCCGCAAATGGAGCATATTCATAACGTCTTTCATGTATCGATGCTTAAGAAGTATAATCCAGATTCGAAACATGTGATAGAGTATGAGCCGGTAGAACTCGAGGCAGATTTATCGTATGTAGAAAGGCCAGTGGAAATCCTAGATAGAAGAGAGAAGGTGTTAAGAAACAAGGTAGTTAATTTAGTAAGAGTATTGTGGAGAAACCCAAAGGTTGAAGAGTCAACCTGGGAGTTAGAAAGTGATATGCGTGAAAAGTACCCTCATTTGTTCACCTAAGCGATTCTGAGGACAGAATCCTTTTAAGGGGGGAAGGATGTAACATCTGGGATTATCCGTGTAACTATTTTAATGATTAATGAATATTATATGAATTTCTGTGAATTAATTGGTTCCTGTTCTATTTATTTAGTTATACATTTCTGATTAAATTTGAGGAATATCAATTTTTATATGTTCAGTACGAAATATAGTTTATTTAGATATTTTCATATCGATTTATGCATTGTCGTATGATTTTATATTTGATTTATGGATTTAATTACGTATATTACATTTAATTATTAATTATTTTGATTTTACGAAAACCGTCAACTTGTAACGGTACCGAGATTTTATTTCCCGAAAATTTCAACAAAACTCACCTTTAGCTTAATTTGAATATTCCGGACACTTTTCATGTTTTGACTTTTTCGATCCGGAGTACGGTTTGTTCCGGAGCCGGTCCGGCGGAGTTTTTCGGTATTCGATAATTATCTGTTTGTCTCGATAAACGTGAAACTAGATATTTTTAACTTATCCTTATCTTGTAATAATTGCGGTGGGACCCGCATACTAATGACTGATTAAAAAGCCCCGTTTTGATAGTTATCTCGAAAACCGGTACCGATTGGACCCGTTTTATTAGTATAAAGCTATTAAACATTGTATTTTCATGCCATATATGATCCAAAGGGGTACTAATTATTCATAAGTATAAATATTCTTAACCGTACTTTATTTCATTACGAAAATCATAATCTCAGTTAAACACGAGTTTATCGAGAGAGTGTTCTTCGTGTTCTTGAGATTCAAACGAAGATTTGGAAGCGTTATCGGACTCGGATTTTGGCATTCAAGTACTCAAATCGAAGGTTTTGACGAGTAGAATCCAAATCTAGCATCAGTTTTAGTGCAGAAACATCAGGTAGGTTTGGATTTGAGGATTTAAATTCGAATTAAATAAGCTCCAAATAGGGCTTTTTGATTTTGAAGTTGTTTGTGTGATTTGATGATTGTATGTTGTAGATAATCTTATCCTGATCATTTTGGTATATTATATGCTTGATTTGGAGTTCAATAACATAGTTAATTTTAAGTTTAATTATCGAATTCAAAAACTAGGGTTTAAAATTCGTATGAATGTTTTCAATTGGAATTAGGCGTTTCTTATCCGTGAATCTAGTGTTAAATTGGTTGATATGGTTGGATTGAGCATGAAGAGAGGAGTTTGTACGTGCCATCGGTGTAACCGTGTGACCCCTGTAGAAGTCACCGGGTTCTGGGAAAAACGACTCGCCGACGGCGAGTTTGTTTCGAGTTTTTCCGGCCAAATGGCCTATCTCCTGCAAATTTTGAGGCCACTAATCGGTTCCTGGTGGCTGGTATACCTGATCTGGAGATTTTGGTAGGATTATACGGCTGGAAACGCCGTCTCCGACGACTGGGGTGACGGCGGCGGCAAAATTGCCGTTTAGTCACCCAAGTTTCGGAGATGGTGAAGTTTCCACACCCTAGTTTCATTTTTTACCTTTCAAACCCTGAAGTTTCCAAAAGTTGCAATTCAAACCCTGGGCTTTTAAAAAGTTTTAAAAATGATTTCTGATTTAAATTTAATTTCGAAAATCATTTATTTTAATTTCAAAAATTGTTTTTAATTATTTATAAATTCAAAAATAATTCTGATTTAATTTATTAATTAATTTTAATTAGTAATTAATTATTATAATTAGTCAATTAATTTAAATATTAATTGATTAATTGTTTTAATTAATTATTAATTAATTTTAATTGATTTATTAATTAGATTTAATTATTCTAAATGATTTTAAAATTTCGAAAAATAGTTTCGAGCTTTGAAATATTATTCTAAAATATGTGTGAAGCTCGTTAATTGTTTTCAAATGATTTCGGACTTGATTTCGAGTATCCAAATTTGATTATTTATTTATAAAATGATTCTTTGACCCGTTTTAATTCCGAAAAATGTTCTAAAATCCATATTAAAGGCCAGAAAAATCCTTTTTACTTCAAACCTTCTTGGATAAATAAATTTCATTGAATATTTTATATGATATGTGTTGTGTGCTATCTACTTGATGTGCTACGGGTCTACATGAACATTATAGGATTGTTTTGACATATCTTTTGAGCCGTAATGCGAATTTAAATGAAACGAAGGGTAGTTAGGAACTCGTGGCGAAGGTGTGATAATAAGAATAGTATGAGATCATATATTGATAGATGATTGTTGTGATTAGCAGAGAAGCGAGACGTAAAAAGGAAAAGCAAGTGGTGATAGAGTAGTATAGCGAGCAAGCGTAATTGAAACTTGAGATCAGCTATATAAGGCAAGTTCCCTCAGACTTTCCTTCAATTATATGTTGTATCTGTTGTGATTATTTAGTGAACTTTCTGATGAAGTCCTGTGACCTATTGAATTATAGCATGGATTATTTATCCTATTGATTCTTGAACCTTCAACCAAATTTCTTGAACTATTTTATGGATTATTTATCCTATTGATTCTTGAACCTTCAACCAGATTTCTTGAACTATATTATGGATTACTTACCTTATTGAATCTTGAACCTTTGACTGATTCTTTGATACCTGCTACGAAACTTATTTCAATTGTAAACCTTCAATCTTTAAAACTTCCAAATGATTACCATAAGAACCCAATTTCATTTCAAGAATATACCCTCGATACCTCAACCAGTTACCAATCACTCTTCTTTCAGACCGTAACCAGTTGATCAACCCCAAATAGCGTCTGTTATGGCATATACCTTACAGTTGATTGATTCTTTCCATAAACTCCAGTTTCTTGATCTTAACAGCATTCATTTATACTTGGATTCTGTTTGTGAACCTAGAACCCTTCTTCATATAAACGCTACACTTTGAAATGCTTTGCCATCTTATGAGACAATGTTTGATTCTTGTCTAAACCATGAAGCTTTTTCTCATTCCTCCTTTGAGATCCATCTGAGACACTTTGAATAGTAGTCTGCTTCTGCTTCAAACTTTATTTATGATGTCGATGTTTCTATGTTATTGAATAATATTGTTGATCATCTTGATTGTGATAGAATTGGATAGTTTTCTAAACTTGGACCAAATGAATGGTCAGACCAGATGAGTGGTCACTTTAGGCCAATGTGTGCCTTGGATCCAGTAAACGAGCATGGTGGGACCTGCTCGGGGTTAGTGTCTGACTGATCAGCAGCCTAACCTTTGATTTTTAAAAATAAATTTAATATCCAATTCTAATCAATGTTCTAAAAACAAATCTTGGTATTGAGATTGATTCCTTGAGACACTGGTTTCCTTCAGCTTATGATTAATATTGTAAATTGATATTGTTATACTTGCTGAGCTGGTTAGCTCACTCTTGCGATACTCTATGTTCTTTCCAGTGAAATCAGAGAAGGTTGGTAACGATGACTCTCAGGCTAGTGGTAAGGCCAGGATTCCAGGCTGAGAGATGGAGAGAGCTATCGGCAGCACTTGACTTTTGATATATGTATTAGTTTGAATAATGAGACACAAGTGACGTGTAAGCTTGTAAGATTTAAGTTTATATTTTGGGATTTGGGTTTGTAATAATTAAAGTTGTGTTGTGGCTTGTTTTATACTTTAACCTGTTGCGATCCATGGACAGTTAAGGGTCACTGTATATATTATATCATTAATTACAGGTTTATGTTAAGGTGTGGACCCCAAACTTCTGACCCGGGTTTGGAGGGCGTCACAAGCTACAAGTTGTTTTTAACTTCAAACGAGTATGGAATGAAGCTACAAGTTGTTTCCAACTTCAATCTAGTCAATAATGAAGCTACAAGTTGTTTCCGGGCTCAAACGAGTCAAGAATGGAACTACAAGTTGATTACAATTTCAAACAACTGAAAATCAAGCTACAAGTTGTCTTTAACTTCAAACGAGTCTGGAATGAAGCTAAAAGTTGTTTCCAACTTCAATCTACCAGTACTGAAGCTACAAGTTGTTTCCGGGCTCAAACGAGTCAAGAATGAAACTACAAGTTGATTACAATTTCAAACAACCGAAAATGAAGCTACAAGTTGTTTTTAACTTCAAATGACTTTAGAATGAAGCTACAAGTTGTTTCCAACTTCAATCTACCAATAATGAAGCTACAAGTTGTTTACGGGCTCAAACGAGTCAAGAATTAAATTACAAGTTGATTACAATTTCAAACAACCGAAAATGAATGTACAAGTTGTTTTCAACTTCAAACGAGTCTGGAATGAAGCTACAAGTTGTTTCCAACTTCAATCTAGTCAATAATGAAGCTACAAGGTGTTGCCAGACTCAAACGAGTCAAGAATGAAACTACAAGTTGTTTACAATTTCAAACAACCGAAAATGAAGCTACAAGTTGTTTTTAACTTCAAACGAGTATGGAATGAAGCTACAAGTTGTTTCCAACTTCAATCTAGTCAATAATGAAGCTACAAGTTGTTTCCGGGCTCAAACGAGTCAAGAATGGAACTACAAGTTGATTACAATTTCAAACAACCGAAAATCAAGCTACAAGTTGTCTTTAACTTCAAACGAGTCTGGAATGAAACTAAAAGTTGTTTCCAACTTCAATCTAGTCAATAATGAAGCTACAAGTTGTTTCCGGGCTCAAACGAGTCAAGAATGAAACTACAAGTTGATTACAATTTCAAACAACCGAAAATCAAGCTTCAAGTTGTTTAACTTCAAACGAGTCTGGAATGAAGCTAAAAGTTGTTTCCAACTTCAATCTACCAATAATGAAGCTACAAGTTGTTTACGGGCTCAAACGAGTCAAGAATGAAACTACAAGTTGATTCCAATTTCAAACAACCGAAAATGAATGTACAAGTTGTGTTCAACTTCAAACAAGTCTGGAATGAAGCTACAAGTTGTTTCCAACTTCAATCTAGTCAATAATGAAGCTACAAGGTGTTGTCAGACTCAAACGAGTCAAGAATGAAACTACAAGTTGTTTACAATTTCAAACAACCGAAAATGAAGCTACAAGTTGTTTTTAACTTCAAACGAGTATGGAATGAAGCTACAAGTTGTTTCCAACTTCAATCTAGTCAATAATGAAGCTACAAGTTGTTTCCGGGCTCAAACGAGTCAAGAATGAATCTACAAGTTGATTACAATTTCAAACAACTGAAAATCAAGCTACAAGTTGTCTTTAACTTCAAACGAGTCTGGAATGAAGCTAAAAGTTGTTTCCAACTTCAATCTACCAGTACTGAAGCTACAAGTTGTTTCCGGGCTCAAACGAGTCAAGAATGAAACTACAAGTTGATTACAATTTCAAACAACCGAAAATGAAGCTACAAGTTGTTTTTAACTTCAAATGACTTTAGAATGAAGCTACAAGTTGTTTCCAACTTCAATCTACCAATAATGAAGCTACAAGTTGTTTACGGGCTCAAACGAGTCAAGAATTAAATTACAAGTTGATTACAATTTCAAACAACCGAAAATGAATGTACAAGTTGTTTTCAACTTCAAACGAGTCTGGAATGAAGCTACAAGTTGTTTCCAACTCCAATCTAGTCAATAATGAAGCTACAAGTTGTTTACGGGCTCAAACGAGTCAAGAATTAAATTACAAGTTGATTACAATTTCAAACAACCGAAAATGAATGTACAAGTTGTTTTCAACTTCAAACGAGTCTGGAATGAAGCTACAAGTTGTTTCCAACTCCAATCTAGTCAATAATGAAGCTACAAGTTGTTTCCGGGCTCAAACGAGTCAAGAATGAAACTACAAGTTGATTACAATTTCAAACAACCGAAAATGAAGCTACAAGTTGTTTTTAACTTCAAACGAGTCTGGAATGAAGCTACAAGTTGTTTCCAACTTCAATCTAGTCAATAATGAAGCTACAAGTTGTTTCCGGGCTCAAACGAGTCAAGAATGAAACTACAAGTTGATTACAATTTCAAACAACCGAAAATCAAGCTTCAAGTTGTTTAACTTCAAACGAGTCTGGAATGAAGCTAAAAGTTGTTTCCAACTTCAATCTACCAATAATGAAGCTACAAGTTGTTTACGGGCTCAAACGAGTCAAGAATGAAACTACAAGTTGATTCCAATTTCAAACAACCGAAAATGAATGTACAAGTTGTGTTCAACTTCAAACGAGTCTGGAATGAAGCTACAAGTTGTTTCCAACTTCAATCTAGTCAATAATGAAGCTACAAGGTGTTGCCAGACTCAAACGAGTCAAGAATGTAACTACAAGTTGTTTACAATTTTAAACAACCGAAAATGAAGCTACAAGTTGTTTTTAACTTCAAACGAGTAGGGAATGAAGCTACAAGTTGTTTCTAACTTCAATCTACCAATAATGAAGCTACAAGTTGTTTCCGGGCTCAAACGAGTCAAGAATGAAACTACAAGTTGATTACAATTTCAAACAACCGAAAATGAAGCTAAAAGTTGTTTTTAACTTCGAACGAGTCTGGAATGAAGCTAAAAGTTGTTTCCAACTTCAATCTACCAATAATTAAGCTACAAGTTGTTTACGGGCTCAAACGAGTTAGGAATGAAACTACAAGTTGATTACAATTTCAAACAACCGAAAATGAAGCTACATGTTGTTTTTAACTTCGAACGACTTTGGAATGAAGCTACAAGTTGTTTCCAACTTCAAAGTACCAATAATGAAGCTACAAGTTGTTTACGGGCTCAAACGAGTCAAGAATGAAACTACAAGTTGTTTACAATTTCAAACAACCGAAAATGAAGCTACAAGTTGTTTTTAACTTCAAACGAGTATGGAATGAAGCTACAAGTTGTTTCCAACTTCAATCTAGTCAATAATGAAGCTACAAGTTGTTTCCGGGCTCAAACGAGTCAAGAATGGAACTACAAGTTGATTACAATTTCAAACAACCGAAAATCAAGCTACAAGTTGTCTTTAACTTCAAACGAGTCTGGAATGAAACTAAAAGTTGTTTCCAACTTCAATCTAGTCAATAATGAAGCTACAAGTTGTTTCCGGGCTCAAACGAGTCAAGAATGAAACTACAAGTTGATTACAATTTCAAACAACCGAAAATCAAGCTTCAAGTTGTTTAACTTCAAACGAGTCTGGAATGAAGCTAAAAGTTGTTTCCAACTTCAATCTACCAATAATGAAGCTACAAGTTGTTTACGGGCTCAAACGAGTCAAGAATGAAACTACAAGTTGATTCCAATTTCAAACAACCGAAAATGAATGTACAAGTTGTGTTCAACTTCAAACGAGTCTGGAATGAAGCTACAAGTTGTTTCCAACTTCAATCTAGTCAATAATGAAGCTACAAGGTGTTGTCAGACTCAAACGAGTCAAGAATGAAACTACAAGTTGTTTACAATTTCAAACAACCGAAAATGAAGCTACAAGTTGTTTTTAACTTCAAACGAGTATGGAATGAAGCTACAAGTTGTTTCCAACTTCAATCTAGTCAATAATGAAGCTACAAGTTGTTTCCGGGCTCAAACGAGTCAAGAATGAATCTACAAGTTGATTACAATTTCAAACAACTGAAAATCAAGCTACAAGTTGTCTTTAACTTCAAACGAGTCTGGAATGAAGCTAAAAGTTGTTTCCAACTTCAATCTACCAGTACTGAAGCTACAAGTTGTTTCCGGGCTCAAACGAGTCAAGAATGAAACTACAAGTTGATTACAATTTCAAACAACCGAAAATGAAGCTACAAGTTGTTTTTAACTTCAAATGACTTTAGAATGAAGCTACAAGTTGTTTCCAACTTCAATCTACCAATAATGAAGCTACAAGTTGTTTACGGGCTCAAACGAGTCAAGAATTAAATTACAAGTTGATTACAATTTCAAACAACCGAAAATGAATGTACAAGTTGTTTTCAACTTCAAACGAGTCTGGAATGAAGCTACAAGTTGTTTCCAACTCCAATCTAGTCAATAATGAAGCTACAAGTTGTTTCCGGGCTCAAACGAGTCAAGAATGAAACTACAAGTTGATTACAATTTCAAACAACCGAAAATGAAGCTACAAGTTGTTTTTAACTTCAAACGAGTCTGGAATGAAACTACAAGTTGTTTCCAACTTCAATCTAGTCAATAATGAAGCTACAAGTTGTGTCCAGGCTCAAACGAGTCAAGAATGAAACTACAAGTTGATTAAAATTTCAAACAACCGAAAATCAAGCTTCAAGTTGTTTAACTTCAAACGAGTCTGGAATGAAGTTAAAAGTTGTTTCCAACTTCAATCTACCAATAATGAAGCTACAAGTTGTTTACGGGCTCAAACGAGTCAAGAATGAAACTACAAGTTGATTCCAATTTCAAACAACCGAAAATGAATGTACAAGTTGTGTTCAACTTCAAACGAGTCTGGAATGAAGCTACAAGTTGTTTCCAACTTCAATCTAGTCAATAATGAAGCTACAAGGTGTTGCAAGACTCAAACGAGTCAAGAATGAAACTACAAGTTGTTTACAATTTCAAACAACCGAAAATGAAGCTACAAGTTGTTTTTAACTTCAAACGAGTATGGAATGAAGCTACAAGTTGTTTCCAACTTCAATCTAGTCAATAATGAAGCTACAAGTTGTTTCCGGGCTCAAACGAGTCAAGAATGAATCTACAAGTTGATTACAATTTCAAACAACTGAAAATCAAGCTACAAGTTGTCTTTAACTTCAAACGAGTCTGGAATGAAGCTAAAAGTTGTTTCCAACTTCAATCTACCAGTACTGAAGCTACAAGTTGTTTCCGGGCTCAAACGAGTCAAGAATGAAACTACAAGTTGATTACAATTTCAAACAACCGAAAATGAAGCTACAAGTTGTTTTTAACTTCAAATGACTTTAGAATGAAGCTACAAGTTGTTTCCAACTTCAATCTACCAATAATGAAGCTACAAGTTGTTTACGGGCTCAAACGAGTCAAGAATTAAATTACAAGTTGATTACAATTTCAAACAACCGAAAATGAATGTACAAGTTGTTTTCAACTTCAAACGAGTCTGGAATGAAGCTACAAGTTGTTTCCAACTCCAATCTAGTCAATAATGAAGCTACAAGTTGTTTCCGGGCTCAAACGAGTCAAGAATGAAACTACAAGTTGATTACAATTTCAAACAACCGAAAATGAAGCTACAAGTTGTTTTTAACTTCAAACGAGTCTGGAATGAAACTACAAGTTGTTTCCAACTTCAATCTAGTCAATAATGAAGCTACAAGTTGTGTCCAGGCTCAAACGAGTCAAGAATGAAACTACAAGTTGATTAAAATTTCAAACAACCGAAAATCAAGCTTCAAGTTGTTTAACTTCAAACGAGTCTGGAATGAAGTTAAAAGTTGTTTCCAACTTCAATCTACCAATAATGAAGCTACAAGTTGTTTACGGGCTCAAACGAGTCAAGAATGAAACTACAAGTTGATTCCAATTTCAAACAACCGAAAATGAATGTACAAGTTGTGTTCAACTTCAAACGAGTCTGGAATGAAGCTACAAGTTGTTTCCAACTTCAATCTAGTCAATAATGAAGCTACAAGGTGTTGCAAGACTCAAACGAGTCAAGAATGAAACTACAAGTTGTTTACAATTTCAAACAACCGAAAATGAAGCTACAAGTTGTTTTTAACTTCAAACGAGTATGGAATGAAGCTACAAGTTGTTTCCAACTTCAATCTAGTCAATAATGAAGCTACAAGTTGTTTCCGGGCTCAAACGAGTCAAGAATGAATCTACAAGTTGATTACAATTTCAAACAACCGAAAATCAAGCTACAAGTTGTCTTTAACTTCAAACGAATCTGGAATAAAGCTAAAAGTTGTTTCCAACTTCAATCTACCAGTAATGAAGCTACAAGTTGTTTCCGGGCTCAAACGAGTCAAGAATGAAACTACAAGTTGATTACAATTTCAAACAACCGAAAATGAAGCTACAAGTTGTTTTTAACTTCAAATGACTTTAGAATGAAGCTACAAGTTGTTTCCAACTTCAATCTACCAATAATGAAGCTACAAGTTGTTTACGGGCTCAAACGAGTCAAGAATTAAATTACAAGTTGATTACAATTTCAAACAACCGAAAATGAATGTACAAGTTGTTTTCAACTTCAAACGAGTCTGGAATGAAGCTACAAGTTGTTTCCAACTCCAATCTAGTCAATAATGAAGCTACAAGTTGTTTCCGGGCTCAAACGAGTCAAGAATGAAACTACAAGTTGATTACAATTTCAAACAACCGAAAATGAAGCTACAAGTTGTTTTTAACTTCAAACGAGTCTGGAATGAAGCTACAAGTTGTTTCCAACTTCAATCTAGTCAATAATGAAGCTACAAGGTGTTGCTAGACTCAAACGAGTCAAGAATGAAACTACAAGTTGTTTACAATTTCAAACAACCGAAAATGAAGCTACAAGTTGTTTTTAACTTCAAACGAGTATGGAATGAAGCTACAAGTTGTTTCTAACTTCAATCTACCAATAATGAAGCTACAAGTTGTTTCCGGGCTCAAACGAGTCAAGAATGAAACTACAAGTTGATTACAATTTCAAACAACCGAAAATGAAGCTAAAAGTTGTTTTTAACTTCGAACGAGTCTGGAATGAAGCTAAAAGTTGTTTCGAACTTCAATCTACCAATAATTAAGCTACAAGTTGTTTACGGGCTCAAACGAGTTAGGAATGAAACTACAAGTTGATTACAATTTCAAACAACCGAAAATGAAGCTACATGTTGTTTTTAACTTCGAACGACTTTGGAATGAAGCTACAAGTTGTTTCCAACTTCAATGTACCAATAATGAAGCTACAAGTTGTTTACGGGCTCAAACGAGTCAAGAATGAAACTACAAGTTGTTTACAATTTCAAACAACCGAAAATGAAGCTACAAGTTGTTTCCAACTTCAATCTAGTCAATAATGAAGCTACAAGTTGTTTCCGGGCTCAAACGAGTCAAGAATGGAACTACAAGTTGATTACAATTTCAAACAACCGAAAATCAAGCTACAAGTTGTCTTTAACTTCAAACGAGTCTGGAATGAAACTAAAAGTTGTTTCCAACTTCAATCTAGTCAATAATGAAGCTACAAGTTGTTTCCGAGCTCAAACGAGTCAAGAATGAAACTACAAGTTGATTACAATTTCAAACAACCGAAAATCAAGCTTCAAGTTGTTTAACTTCAAACGAGTCTGGAATGAAGCTAAAAGTTGTTTCCAACTTCAATCTACCAATAATGAAGCTACAAGTTGTTTACGGGCTCAAACGAGTCAAGAATGAAACTACAAGTTGATTCCAATTTCAAACAACCGAAAATGAATGTACAAGTTGTGTTCAACTTCAAACGAGTCTGGAATGGAGCTACAAGTTGTTTCCAACTTCAATCTAGTCAATAATGAAGCTACAAGGTGTTGCCAGACTCAAACGAGTCAAGAATGAAACTACAAGTTGTTTACAATTTCAAACAACCGAAAATGAAGCTACAAGTTGTTTTTAACTTCAAACGAGTATGGAATGAAGCTACAAGTTGTTTCCAACTTCAATCTAGTCAATAATGAAGCTACAAGTTGTTTCCGAGCTCAAACGAGTCAAGAATGAATCTACAAGTTGATTACAATTTTAAACAACCGAAAATCAAGCTACAAGTTGTCTTTAACTTCAAACGAGTCTGGAATGAAGCTAAAAGTTGTTTCCAACTTCAATCTACCAGTAATGAAGCTACAAGTTGTTTCCGGGCTCAAACGAGTCAAGAATGAAACTACAAGTTGATTACAATTTCAAACAACCGAAAATGAAGCTACAAGTTGTTTTTAACTTCAAATGACTTTAGAATGAAGCTACAAGTTGTTTCCAACTTCAATCTACCAATAATGAAGCTACAAGTTGTTTACGGGCTCAAACGAGTCAAGAATTAAATTACAAGTTGATTACAATTTCAAACAACCGAAAATAAATGTACAAGTTGTTTTCAACTTCAAACGAGTCTGGAATGAAGCTACAAGTTGTTTCCAACTCCAATCTAGTCAATAATGAAGCTACAAGTTGTTTCCGGGCTCAAACGAGTCAAGAATGAAACTACAAGTTGATTACAATTTCAAACAACCGAAAATGAAGCTACAAGTTGTTTTTAACTTCAAACGAGTCTGGAATGAAGCTACAAGTTGTTTCCAACTTCAATCTAGTCAATAATGAAGCTACAAGTTGTTTCCGGGCTCAAACGAGTCAAGAATGAAACTACAAGTTGATTAAAATTTCAAACAACCGAAAATCAAGCTTCAAGTTGTTTAACTTCAAACGAGTCTGGAATGAAGTTAAAAGTTGTTTCCAACTTCAATCTACCAATAATGAAGCTACAAGTTGTTTACGGGCTCAAACGAGTCAAGAATGAAACTACAAGTTGATTCCAATTTCAAACAACCGAAAATGAATGTACAAGTTGTGTTCAACTTCAAACGAGTCTGGAATGAAGCTACAAGTTGTTTCCAACTTCAATCTAGTCAATAATGAAGCTACAAGGTGTTGCCAGACTCAAACGAGTCAAGAATGAAACTACAAGTTGTTTACAATTTCAAACAACCGAAAATGAAGCTACAAGTTGTTTTTAACTTCAAACGAGTATGGAATGAAGCTACAAGTTGTTTCCAACTTCAATCTAGTCAATAATGAAGCTACAAGTTGTTTCCGGGCTCAAACGAGTCATGAATGAATCTACAAGTTGATTACAATTTCAAACAACCGAAAATCAAGCTACAAGTTGTCTTTAACTTCAAACGAGTCTGGAATGAAGCTAAAAGTTGTTTCCAACTTCAATCTACCAGTAATGAAGCTACAAGTTGTTTCCGGGCTCAAACGAGTCAAGAATGAAACTACAAGTTGATTACAATTTCAAACAACCGAAATGAAGCTACAAGTTGTTTTTAACTTCAAATGACTTTAGAATGAAGCTACAAGTTGTTTCCAACTTCAATCTACCAATAATGAAGCTACAAGTTGTTACGGGCTCAAACGAGTCAAGAATTAAATTACAAGTTGATTACAATTTCAAACAACCGAAAATGAATGTACAAGTTGTTTTCAACTTCAAACGAGTCTGGAATGAAGCTACAAGTTGTTTCCAACTCCAATCTAGTCAATAATGAAGCTACAAGTTGTTCCGGGCTCAAACGAGTCAAGAATGAAACTACAAGTTGATTACAATTTCAAACAACCGAAAATGAAGCTACAAGTTGTTTTTAACTTCAAACGAGTCTGGAATGAAGCTACAAGTTGTTTCCAACTTCATCTAGTCAATAATGAAGCTACAAGTTGTTCTTCCGGGCTCAAACGAGTCAAGATGAAACTACAAGTTGATTAAAATTCAAACAACCGAAATCAAGCTTCAAGTTGTTTAACTTCAAACGAGTCTGGAATGAAGTAAAAGTTGTTTCAACTTCAATCTACAATATGAAGCTACAAGTTGTTTATTTGACGGCTCAAACGAGTCAGAATTAAACTACAAGTTGATTATCAATTCAAACAACCGAAGAAGATGTACAAGTTGTGTTGCAACTTCAAACGAGTCGGAATGAAGCTA